>NC_056744.1:521431944-521609444 GCF_019279795.1 Protopterus annectens | reverse complement strand
AAAATAGAATTTTTCTTTACAGTTGATCTCCCTCTGCTAGTTTCCCTTACACTAGCTTTGTGAAGCTGGGCCTTTCAGCTATTAGTAATGGATTATATTACCAGTTTATGGAGGTACTCACATAAGTTTAGGTTCTGGGATATACACACATGAATGAAGAAAACCTCTGGGAGATTCAGCAGACAGTTAATAGAATCTAGGATTAAAGGTATGTTCACACTATGGTAAGATGGAAAGATTTACTGTATATGTGTGATACTTAATATTAGGGTTAGTGAAAGGAATAATGTTAAAATTACTGTTATGGTTAGGGTTAGGGATAAGGTTAGTTCCCCTGTATTACCTTACTTGTATATGATAACTCTTACCCTAACCTTAACCGTAGCTCTTACTGTATCTGCATCCCTAACTATAACAGTAATGGTGACCCTATCCATTCTCTAACTCTAAAACTGAGTAGCATACACAGCTATACCTAATCCTTAAACTAATCATAACTTTAACCCTTACACTAATCATAACTTTGACCCTTAAACTAATCATAACTTTAACCCTTACACTAATCATAACTTTAACCCTTACACTAATCATAACTTTAACCCTTACCCAAACCCTTACACTAATCATAACTTTAACCCTTACACTAATCATAACTTTAACCCTTACCCAAACCCTTACACTAATCATAACTTTAACCCTTACCCAAACCCTTACACTAATCATAACTTTGACCCTTGCCCTAATACTAATCTCAGTCTTACTGTACATACCCACACACACACTCTAAATACCAAAATGTGTTATTTAGCCAGCCATCTCAACACTCAGTTACGCTGACAATTTGTAATTGCAATATTTTGAATATCATGTTGGCTTTGGTTTATTTATGTGAACTGTTTCTGCCTCTCCTCTGTGTGTGTGTATGTGTGTGTGTATATATATATATATATATATATATATATATATTAATATATACACACACACACACACACATACACACACATATATATATATTTATATAAATATATATATATTTATATAAATATATATATATATATATATATATATATATATATATATATATATATAGGTCTACCTCAACGCAATTTAATTACGTTTTACAGAAATGTAATTTTGCGAGCTGAATTTCCCAAAAGTGCATTTTTGCCAAAATGCACTTTTACGAAAAAGCAACTAAGCGAACAGCAATGGGGGCTGTTGCTTAGATCACGGTACAGCGGGAATAAGGAAATATTCCCTTTTCCCCACTGTAGTGCGATCTTGGAGTGTGAATATAAAAGCAATGGTGGTGTGGGGGTGCAGGGGTGACTTGCCCCCCTGCATATATGTGGTTAGTGTTGTTTTTTTTATTTTGTTTTTTTTTTTTTGGTTAAGTTGTTTTTCCTGAAAGTGCATTTCGTTTAGAGTGCACTTTCACGAAAAACAGCTTGTGCTATTACATTTCATTGAAACATAATTTCAATGGGTCAAAGTAGACCCATACATATATATATATATATATATATATATATATATATATATACATAGGGTCTATATCACCATATCAGATGGTGATAATGCCGAACGTTGAAAATATCTGCAACCCCACACCCCCCGCTATATATATATATTTATTCCAACTCCAAGGTCGCACTACAGTGAGGAAAGGGCAATATCCCAATCCTCACTGTATCGCTTCCCCAAAAACACAAGTTCGTTCTCGTGAACTTTCGATATTTTCTGCGTTCGGCATTTTCACCATTCAGTATGGTGGTATAGACCCTATATATATATATGTATATATATATATATATATATCTACACACATACTTACGTTTTTCAGACAGTTTCAAGAGGAATGCAGCCTCACACCTGACAAACGTGAATAACTAATTGTGAGAGGTGAGAAAGTATATTGTGACTAAAATGCAAATATGTGATTGCTGTTGCATGATTACTGACTTGACTTAATAAGAAGAGACCTCTACATGTGTGTATGAAAGTAGCAAACTGAAATACATTTCTGTAGCCATTACTCTTTTCACTTTATGCAATCATCATCAGTGGGAAAGACAATCAGAGCGTAGCAATTCTTAGTGGTGGAGGTAGAATGGCAGCGTGTGTGAAAGCAAACAGACATCACTTGACTATGTTCAAAAAATAAAGGAAATCTTTTACAGACAATGTGGGACATTGCAGATATATCACAAAGGTATATAAAAATATATTATTTTGTCCATTTATCTAGCACTTTTATCAGAATTAAATATCAGAAATGTACAAAGAAAGTGGATTTCATTGATAGCGCAGGATGTGTATGATATCAGTTGGCTTTCACATGATTGCTATTAAGTAATCATTGATGTGGCTTATCAACTAATGAAATTAGAAGCCTGTCAGGACCTAGCTGAGGTGCTGACCTGAATCATGGGCATTACCTGGCCAGGAAGTAATGTAGGTATTGATATGAAAACCTGTGGTGATGCAGCCTTGTTGATTCTCAGGTATGGGAAGCAGAGGTCAGGCAACACTGCCCTGCATGGCATTTAAGTGGTTTACCTTCATAATGCCGATCACATTATGGTCGACCCCGCTTCTGCGAATACTGAACTGTGATTATTCAAAACGTCGAACACCAAATTTCCGAATGACAAAATCTCTCTCCCTTTTTGACCCATGTTAGCAGTGGTGTGGAGGTGTGGCCTGGTCGGAAATGTCGAAGTTTGAAGTTTTTTCGACATTTGAAAGATTTTTGCGGTTCTGGTTTCACAGAAATGGTTCGATGATGTGGCCGGTCGATTATATATGATCGACATTATGAAGGTAAACCCATTTAAGTAAACAGTGCTCTATTTTTATGGCCTTAGTTAGAGATCACGGTGAATATATGTGGGCTGTTATGTGATGCTGCACTGTGTGGTGGAGGATGGAAGCAGCGTGTAATGGAATATGCCCTACATTTATTGTGGATTCTTCCAAGGATTGCCATTGCATGAGGTAATGTTGTACATTAACAGAGTGTTTGCATTCTGCATTGGTGGTATCTGGTTTAATTGGGACATTTTTTATTTCTTTTATTTAAGTGTGTTATCATATGCACAGATATGCCTGCTGCCAGTCACACAGGTAATGTAGCATATATTTGTAACTGTGCTAAACTAAATTTTATCACATTAAAGACCTCCATCTTCCTTCTCTGCTTCTCTTTTCCTCCATGTTCTCCAACTTCTTCATATTTTCTTTTCCTGTAGTACAATCTCAACTGAAAAGATTCTGTCAGTAGTTTCTGACTTAAGTCTACCTTCTACCATCATCTTATAAATTAGATTAGTTCACTTTTACAGTTCGTCTTCTGTGGCATTGTTGACTAAGCTTAATCTGTTTGGCGTGCCACTCTCTTAGAGTAAGCATATGAGCCTGTGTAAGGGATCGTAATATGCATCTATTGTCCTTGTATCATATTAACTACCTTTTTATTTTACTGATTTGCTGACCAAGTTAACCCACAAAACATAATTGTTCCCTTCCTTGGGTGACGCAGAAACACCTTCAAGTTAACTTGACTTTCTCTGACATGGACAGTTGGCAAATGAAGGTGAAATGTATCAAACCCTGCACCCACAGAGCAGTAAGCTACTCATTAACAGTTCATAGAGTTTTACTACTCTCTGCTAATTGCCATTTTTACCATTCTGTCATGTGACTTTTCTCTGTCAAAATGAGGAGAACGAGATTACTTTTTACTCACCTATGCAGACATATTTAAATACATTAGTCTGTTGTTAGGACTGAATGCCCTATATCAAATTTCCCAGCAAGCCTCCCTACTGCAAGTCTCAATGATAGATTCACTCAAAGGGTACCTCAACCATGGCTCACCCCTACTGAGACTGTGGTTGAGGAGTTTGAGTGTGATGAGTCTGGTACTGACTTTCAAAATAAGGATCCTGGCCCCTCAGGCCCTCACTTCTTATCAGCAGGTAGTTCATCACCATTTCCTAAAGTAGTTCAGCTACAGATGGAGCAAATGGTGGAGGCTGTCATGGCTAGAGGAGTGGGAAGGTTATTTTACTGGATGGAAAACCTCCTGGAGTGGATAGCATATTCACTCACCCAGCCAGACATGACCATTTCGAATTTTAACAATGTAAGTAAAAAACAGCCAAGAAAAAGTCCAGCATCTCTTTTTGTTAATTATCCAACTTGCTTATTACGGGACTGGGTAATGCTGTTGTCTGGCAAGAGTAAAGGGCATAAAGTAATGAAGGAATGGATTTAAAGTATCATTGTTTGTAGAACATTGTGATTTCTGTTGAAAATGATGTAGTTTAAGAAATTCTTAGATAAGTAAGGATAGCAAGAATCCTTTTTTTGTTGTATTTCTGCCTTAAATTAAGAAAAACATGCCATATTTTCTTGTCCTAGGAAAGAGAATTGTTAATTGTGACCTATTTTTTTTTAAATGATGCTTAAAATAGAAAGTTTAATCTAGCCACAAGTAAAGGTTTTAAATGCTTTTGTTTAGAAGAATCATAGATGACCCAAGGAGTACGAATTTGTTTCATTGTATAGCTCTTCTCAAAGATCATTCTTTTTAAAATACTTAATTATCAAACCTCGTTCCAAGACCCAAATTAATTATTTTATCAAGCCACGTTTAAGCTATTTTTAATGAAAAATGAATAGGGACCATGTGGATCAGTAACCTACTGTGTCTCAGCATATAGTATTATTTCAATATCTTACCACCTACAAAATTATCCATCATCCACCTGTTTGTCCGGCAGTAAATTCTACAGAACTCTGCTCCCAGTCAGCTATTGTGATCCCATGACCAAAATTGCCTGTCTATCTACAAACCTATCAAAGCTGCTGGGCAGTGTCTATACTTTTACAAGGCTGTAAGGCATGGGACTCCTTACCTTACATCCATCAAATCCCAATACACTCCCTTCCATCTTTCAAAACCACTCTGAAAGGCTTCCTGTCTAAAATCCATCTCTGTTCTTGCTCAAAACCAGGATAAACTATATCCCTAAATGTGAACAAGTACCTTTTCATTCCTCATAACTCATTAATCTTCCTTCTTCTCTTACTTCCTCACCTCTAGCAAATTCTCTTCCCTGACTTTCTCTCGAAATATACCATAAGCCTGTTTTTCCATTTCTTCATATTGCAATTCCTATTTCTATTAGACTAATTTAGCTTTAATTTCTATATAAACTGCCTAAAATTTCTCTAAATATTAAATACTTGTCATATAACTTGTAGCGATTCTTAATGAATGCTTTTATATTATGTGTAATTTGCTCTAACTATTTAAACTACGTATTTTTTTTGTTTTATTTTTGAAGATTGTAATATTATTGTTCTTAAAATGCTTTGTAATAATTTGGAGCTTTTCTTCCTGGGTCTTCACCGAAAATGGACTTCTACCCAGTCAGACTTTCCCGGTAATCAAATGTCAATAAATAAATAAATAAATAAATCTCAGAATGACAAAGGAAACGGTAGAGAAAATAGCTGCTGAGACTGGATTTACTGGAGCTCTGTATAAAACTTGATGAAGAATATAGTAATAATTTGATGGAAACATTTCTGTTGAGGATATAATCAGTGGACCAGTCTAGTATATTTTCATGGGTTTAATTGTCAATACTATGACCAGCTGGTCTTTGAGAAGTTTGAAGGCCATAACACCTTGTTGACATTTTCTTTTTCCTTATATACAACAAGAATGTTTTTGAAGGCAGTTAATGACTGATACCTTCTGATAGTGTGTCAAAGATTATTCCATAATCTTGGAAGGTACTGGTTAATATATCTGTCACACTTCCCATTAGTGGTTTTTATTTTTAATTTCAGGCTTTCCATTCTGCTGACAATTCCTTCAGCAGCACATTGCAAGTATGTGATTCCAAATAAAAGTGAATCCGTTTTTGTTATAGATCAAGCAAACCACAACTCTATGTAACCTAAATGAAACAGAATTTTTACAGTAAGGAATCATTATATCTTCTCAAGTTATTTCAGGAGGATTGATCAACGGCTACAAAAGTCAGTACTGTGTTAAGTAATGGTCAGATCATTGAGCTACAAGGTAGTACAATGGTCTTTACAACTGTCTTGTCATGCCCGTTAGTATTAGATGGGCTATAGAACATATATTCCTAACTTTGGCAGATAGTTATGGTCAGATTTTAAGTCTCTGTCTACCATTTTCTCCAGATGATTATCAATGGTGCTATTATTTATGGATTGACTGCGGTACCACCTTTATCATTCTTGTAAGAAAAGTGCAGTCCAGGTCTGAACCGTCTGCAAACAGCTAAAGTTAACTTTGAACCTAACACCACTCTTAAGTATTCAACTGCGGTACCACCGTTATCATTCTTGTAAGAAAAGCACAGTCCGGGTCTGAACTGTCTGCAAACAGCTAAAGTTAACTTTGAGTATGTGTCTACCTGTTTGAGCCAATATTCATTTTCCCCTGGAGAGCACTCTGCTTTGGCTTGTAAGCACCCCCCCCACCACACACACACACACACACACACACACACACACACACACACACACACACACACACACCTTCCACTTTCTCTCTTATTCCCTTCGGTTAGCAAATAGTATCCATAGCTGATCAATACTGTGTGTTTGTTAATTTAAACTGAGACCACAGTAGCCTACTGATACAAGGTTATCCTGTTTTTCCACCTGAGAAATGGTTAAGAAATGACTTACAGTTTCAGAGCAGCCCTTGGTCAATTGTGATTGTTTCTTAAACACAAACTTGTCTTTGCTTTGGCTCATTAGCAGCAGTACAAAGAACTGCCTGCTCACACCCTTGTTCTTCCCTCCCCTTCCCTGTTTATTACCTTAAGACAATCCCAAAGTTAATAAATATTACCTGTGGGAGGCACCATTTTTAAAACTACAACCACCCTTGTCACTATCATATGTTCATTTATCAGTTAACTCTGTTAACTGATTGCTTCCAGCCCCCTCATACGAGCAACTAACAGAGTCTCTACCAGCTTCGCTCCCCACCCTGCCCCCTATTCCCTCCCACCCCAGTGGTCCCACCTTTATTGCACTCACAAACCCCTCCCATCTTTCCAATAGCCAACCACAGCGCTAACCCAGCACTACCTCCTCCATCTTCCCACTACTATCACACCTCCTCAACTAACATGTACAAGCATACCTTACCTATGCTCACTGCATGCACTCTCCTTGCATATCTTACATCCTACCAAAGCTCCATCATTCCCCCACTCAACCACTACCACTGTACTACTACTCACACCACCACTCATGTCTCACCCTCACTCAGCTCCCCTCCACCAGCTCAAGAACCATCCCTATGCACCCCCCACGTATTCTACCAACTATATTACTCAAACATAAAGCATCCCTACAGCTTAACATAGTAACCCTCCCACCATACCTATTACCCACAGAGCACAATCATAAAGTTTCCCTTATAAACAAACACATTCAAAAAACTGAGAAAACTAATAACCTCATGCATATCAAAACTAGCCCTAAGTGGAGACATCCACCCCAACCCTGGCCCTACCATCTCCAACCCCAGTCCTCATAATCAGACTAGAAACCACAACTTCTCCCATATTACAGCCAATAGAAAGCCAAGTGACTTCCTTCTACTAAGCCTAAATATTAGAAGTATATCCAACAAAGTCCATGAACTCCATGCCACCATAGACTTGTACTCCCCAGATATAGTCATCCTGACAGAAACCTGGTTAAAACCTCACATTACCAGTGAGCAAATACTCCCTACAGGTTACGGCATACTAAGAGTAGACCGGCTAAACAAAAAAGGAGGTGGTGTAGCTATAATATTTAAACAGCATCTAAACATCCAGATCTTAAAATCATCAGCTCCACAAATAGGCAATGAAGAAATAATATATACCAACCTCAAAATAAACCAAAACCATCAACATAATTGGATGCTATTTCCCACCTGGCCAAAACATCCCTCCACTAGAAAACCTCCTCAGCTGGTCTACCCACCGTCTCCCCCAAGAAACTATAATTTTAGGTGATTTCAATATTGACTGGCAATCCTGTTCTGGCAACCATCCCAACCCATCATGTAAACCTTCATGGCTTCACCCAACTTGTCCAGTTGCCAACCAGGATAAATAAAAACTCCAGCAAGCACACTACCCTGGATTGGATACTAGTCAGTAAGAGCCCCCAGTCATATATAACAGGCTGCTTATCAGATAGCCTCAGTGATCACTCCCCAACATTCCTACTAAAAAAAATACCTATACCAAGCTAAACCTGTCATCTACCATCAAATACGTAAAAAACTAAATTTTAACCCACTCACATTCATCTCATCCCTCAAAGAATGTAACTGGCATCCTCTAAAGTACCTCAGTCTAGATGACTCAGTTGACTTTTTTTAATACTACCTTCCTGAACATCCGTAATTACCATGTCCCCTAAGATTTTCCAGAACCAAAGCACAACCCACCCCATGGCTACAGAAAACCACTAAGTCAGAAATGAAAAACAGGGATAAAGCCTGGGAGCACTGGTGCAAAACCAAAACCCCCTCAACTAGACAGAAATTCCTAGAACTACACAATCGAGTCAAAAAGCTAATAAAACAGGACAAATTCCAATACTATCAGTCTGCCCTAGACTCCTCACAACACAGCCCCAAACAATTCTGGTCCTCCATAAACTCCATCCTCCACTCAGGTAAAGTCAGTACCCCTCCTCCTAACATCCCTCACTCCTCAGAAAATATTGCTACCTCATTCAACACACACTTCACCCAAACCACACTATCACTAGCTAAACAACACAATCCCCCCTCCTCTCCAACCCACATCTTCAACTAGTAATCTCGCCACTGCCTTCTCTTTTTCTCCTGTACCTACCTCCAACATAAAAAAACTCTTAACTAAACTTAAACCCACAAAATTAGCAGCAGACAACCTCCCAAGTGAATACCTACAAATCGCAGCTGATGCTCTGGCCTACCCAGTATTCATCTTGATTAACTAATCTCTGTCAGAAAGTTAAGTTCCCACACTGTGGAAAGTATCACATATAATTCGCCTCCACAAAGGCGGACCCTCCACAGAACTAACCAATTAGCGCCCCATAGCTATTCTCTCTCCACTCTCCAAAATACTAGAGAGATGCATACACTCTCAGGTCTCAGACTACCTCCTTACTAACAACATCCTTTCCAGTACTCAGCATGGTTTCCGACCAAACCATAGCACCACCACTGCCTTACTCTCCTTTACTAACACTATCCTTCAGCATAAAAACAATGGCTATCTCTCCTCTGCTACTTTCCTAGACCTATCTAAAGCATTTGACATGGTCCCACACAAACAACTTATTTCTGTCCTCAATAATCTATCCTTCTCACAATCAGTCACCAACTGGTTTCAGAGTTACCTGTCTGACCGCCAACAATCCGTTGTATGGCAGAATGACATACCTCCCCAACTACCTGTCTCCATAGGGGTTCCCCAAGGATCCATCCTTGGACCCCTACTCTTCTCTGTTTACACCAATAATCTAGCCTCTGCCACCAAACATGGCACACTCATACAATACGCAGATAACTCAACCATCATCTGCTCAGCCCAGTCCCTATCAAAACTGCAAAAAGTCACACAGGAAGCCTTTTCCTCTGTTGAAACTTGGTTATCCGATGCCCAATTAATACTCAACCCAAACAAAACTAAACTACTCATCTTCCAACCTACCAAACATATTCAACAACTCTCACTTTAACATCACAACAAAAGACAACACCACTATATACCCAACTGAACACATCAAATTGCTAGGAGTGGAAATAGACAATAAACTAAAATTTGACATTCACATATCCATGACCATAAAAAAAGTCCACAAAAAACTAGGAGCGTTATACAGAAATAAGCAATTTCTCACCAAAGCAGCAAAGATTTCAATAGCAAATTCCCACCTTATCTCCACCCTACTTTATGCCTCTCCAATATATACCAACCTAAGGCAATGCGATCTAAACAAGCTACAGACCTGCTACAACAAAATCGCCAAATTCGCCACAGGGGCATCCTACCATAGTCACCACTGTCTCTCACTTGCTGAACTGGGCTGGCTTGAACTCCCTCACCTCCTTCAGTGTTATCAACTCTCACTCGCCCACAAACTAGTTAAACCATCCACTAAATGTCCCATCCCTCCAAAATCTACTCCAACCCTATCGCACCACCAGACCACTAAGATCCAGCAACAAAAATCACTTGCAGATCACTAAAGCCAATAACTCTGCTGGTGAAGCACTATTCTCTTGCACCATAGCCAAATTATGGCACTCCCTTCCACCCACAATTACCTCCGTACCATCATGCACCCACTTCAAAACTTTACTAAAAGCGCACCTAAAAACATGCTGGCTATGCCCTTGCAACTCCCACTCTAATATCATCCACCCCATCCAACCACTACCTTTCTTTCCACTCCACTAACTACCTTGATTATAGCAAGCTCAGTCAGGTACTTATTATACAGCAGGAACTTCTCATTGTAACATTTGTTAATGTCTGTTATGTAGTTCACAGATAAAGATTCTAGTTGTCTACTGATGTACTATATTCTTCATCTGTAAATATGTTGTAAGTAATCGCTATGTTAAATTGTTAATTGCTATATAATCCAATGTAACTACTGTCTGTTTATTTTAACTGTGGAGCTTTTCCCCCCACGCCTCCGCTGAAAATGGACCTACGTCCAGTCGGACATTCCCGGTCAACAAATTTAAATAAAAAAATAAAAATAAATAAATAAATTGACTGCATAGCTCTCAGCTGTCCAGATTTTTGTAGAATGTGCAGATTTTAACTTATTTTTTTGTCTGTTCCTCATAAAATTTTGGTTTTCTGGCAAATAATTGGTTAATTCTTGAGAACTGAATTCAGAAAATAATGACTGATATTTGAGTTTCAGACTGCATACCTATCAGAAAATTCATACTAAGGCAAAACTTTTCATTTTGTCAACTAAGTTTGCAAGAAAAATATTTTAAAAATGTCCCTATTTTAGGTCATCCCTCCATTTTTAGGGCATTGTCCAGATATCTCTCAGAGGTTGAGAGGGATTATTTTGCAGTCAACATTCACTTCCTATTTATTTATTTATTGTTTGTTTGTCCGTTAACTGGGTTAATCCTAATATCAATGCCCATTTCAGACAGGACCCCACTACATTAAGGTATACTTCAAAAAGATCAACATGCAATCCATAAATTATATGGAGTCCAAGATAAAAATAATATAAAATTGAATAATTAATAATTATAGAAACATTGTTTTTACATATCAAAATTATTCAGAAAGTAACACAGTTGTCTAAAGGATTATAACAAGGCAAGGCTTCGGGTGTTGCTCTTATTGACGTTAGAGATGATGTAATTGTTATTGTGTCAGATGTGCATTTTTTGATCATCCCTGATGACTTCATCATCTTGTACTGAAGTAATTCTGTTATCCTATTTGCAGTATTATGTACAATATTATTGTCACATAATTCTCCTTGTACAGAATCAGTGCTGGTATAGGGATATGATAGTCTGATTTTCAATATATTCATAGGTTTGGCTGTGATTTTTTTGCAACATATCTTTTCTAATGCTGATGGAATTGTGATGTTTCTAAAGTCTGTGAGAATCAAGAAATATGTATTTTTTTTCTGGAATTTGTTACATGACTGCTGTTGATCAGTAGTTGAGCATCAAGCTACCAAATACTGGACAGGTAGTCACTGAAACGTAGCAGTCTGCAGTATGTGTTGTTGTCAAATGTAACAATATTAATAAATGCAGTGAGATGTTTGGGGAGAAGCTGTGATGTGAATGACCTGCTACCACATATCTAAATGCATTTAGTGAAAGGCTTCACTACTTTAGGAGAAAGGATTCCTTACCTGCATACCTTCTTTTTATTTTTGTTTATTGTTTGTTGACCAGGTTAGTACTACTAGGTCAGCAGCCTTTTTTATGGGGGACCCAAGGCAGTATATATACCACTAGGAGAAATTTGGCAAGAGCAACTTCCCTTCTACTTTTTGATAGGTACAGTGGGATCATGTACACCTACTTAAGCTACCACTAACTCAAGCAAATGGGACCTTGATTTAACATGTCATAAAATTACAACACATTCAGAATTGTAGCACCCACCCATCCCTTATTCTCAACTGCCAGCAATCTAGCACTTGGTGAGGAACAGAACTATAGCCTTCTGCTCTAAAGGCAAGCGTGCTACCTGTTATGAGCCATTGTTTCTGTATTACTGCTTTAGTTCTCCAGTCTTAATGAAATAAGTGCTTATCGTTCATGAAGACATACTAGTGAATTCAAAAAAAGACTATTCCTGTTTTGATACACCATGGCAAAATATTCACTGTATGTCCTAATAGATGTTTTTTAAAACAACTTTTTATTAATTGTAAAACAAAGATTCTGTTCTAGATTTTACATACAGGAGAGGAATGAGGTTTAAAACAAGGCAGGATTTAAGTGAGCTGTGGAAAAAATGAATACTGCAAAGCAAACAACTGAAAAAACAAAAACAAGACAAAGGACTTCAGACTCAACAAGGCATAACAAACACAATCTGAAGAAGTATAGGCATTGACCTGTACGAAAGCGCTTACTCTATTAAATTGTTGGGAGTTTGGAGAGTTAAGCGTCCTTTGTCTTGTTTTTGTTTGTTTCACTTAAGTGAGCTATGTAATGTTTGAATGAAAATGATTGGGTAGATTATAAGTGATGCATAATGTTTGCAACTGAGAGTGTGTCAGTATGGTTTGTGATGTAAAATGCTTGCAACTAGGTTTGTGTAGATGTGGTTTGTTTTCATTTGTATAAATGTATGATTGCTTGTGTCATATGTGATTTAATAAAGATGTTTTCTGTTTAAAAAAAGGAGGCAGGAAATGAATAATTTATGTAGTGTTGCTTTGGTTATATGATATTTCTCCCCGGGCCTCCGCTGAAAACAGGCTCTGTGGAACCTAGTCGGACTTTCCCGGTCAACAAATGATAAATAAATAAAATAAAAATAAAAATATATAGCAATATATTTCAAGTGTAATGTTTGTTAATGTTAATTTGTTAATACAGTTTAATTACTTTTGTATAAATGT
Source organism: Protopterus annectens (assembly GCF_019279795.1). Classification (NCBI taxonomy): domain Eukaryota; kingdom Metazoa; phylum Chordata; order Ceratodontiformes; family Protopteridae; genus Protopterus; species Protopterus annectens. The sequence continues at coordinate 521,596,247 of NC_056744.1, read as the reverse complement.
AAATTTACCTATGTTACAAATGATAATTCAATAAGTGTTAAAATTAAAACAAAGATTGCTCAAAATTATTCAAAGATAAATAGAACAAAACATAACTATTTACAGATAGTCACAACAAAATCAAACACAGAAAAACTATATCAATAAAATGTATCAAGTAAATCACTTAATTTTGACCAAAATCTAAACTGGTGAGTGATATTTGAAGTTCTCATTTTGGCAGTTGACAATTCTTTTTCACAGACATCGTTTGCTAAATGAAATCAGTGAAAGAAAGGGTAGTTTTACATTTCCAGTTCTTTGTAACTATTTTTCTTGCTCTAGAGGAGAGGCACCTGCACCCTAGGAATGGAATCTGGAACTGGAGCATTAAATAAGGTCATGGAGTTAGAAATGATACAATTATCTCTCCACAAAGCTTGAGCAAAATTACTAAATTCAACCCAAAAAGGAGTTACTATTTAACAATCCAGCATCACATGAAACCAGTCTCAAAAAGTCTTTGTATGAGTTAGAAGAGACGAAAGTGCTTACTTGAGGAGTTGTATCCAAATAAAGTGTTGCTAATCCTACAGATACTGCAATTTATTATTACTTTATCATATGAAACCAGTCTGTGTTAGAGACTTCATTATACCTCCAACAATTCATTTTGTCGTAGTTATATATTACCTAATGGCTGTTTTTTCATACGTTGGGGAAAGTTATTTCATATATGAACATGCTCTATATGTATAGCAGAGGGGCCAGTGCATGGTGATCCTTGCTTCTTTGTATAGCTGCATACTCAATAAACCATGATCAGATTGATTTTTTTTTATAAAAGTGCATGTGTTTTTCTTTCATTTTTTTTTTTTTTTTTTTTTTTGCTAAAAGTGCATGTGTTTTTCTTTCCTTATTTATTTATTTATTTTTTTGATAAAAGTGCATGTGTTTTGTTTTAATAACAAAAAGAAAGAGTAAAAAGGATTTTTTAATGGAGGGAAAGGGTTGTTAAAAGAGGAAAAAAAAATAGTTAAGGGAAGTTTGGAAAATGCCAGCTAGAAAAGTTCAGTAGAACATAGTCCATTAGAAGCCCTTGTGAGAGTAGGGTTTAGTTGGTTGTGTTTTGTCATTACTGATTGTTTGGAACACTAGATTGCTTTCTTTGCTACGTATCTTGGAAGACCAATATGTCCTTTCATATTTAGAGGGACTGTATTTCTATTGGTACATATTTTATTGCTAAGTTTACATAGAGTAAGGAGTTCTTTGAATATTCAGACATTTTATAGTTGTTTTTTTTCAAAACAGGTTTATTGTTTTAACATATAAGAGAAATATCATAACAATTTTATACAAGTAATTAAAAATAGGATTTTATAGTTGTTTTTGAGTACAGTCATTGATGGCAGAAAATGCTTCTATAGTCTGCACTCACTGCAATCTGAATTTATGTATGTCATGACCTGGTCTCTGATGCAATTTGCTTTAGAAGAAATATCTTAAATTATTTTGACTTTAGTTCTTGAGCCATATTTCATAATGTAGTGAAATAGATATCAACTGTAGTCCTGATGTAGACTGCCAAAGGTATAACATATTGTCCAAGGAAGTTTGCACAAAATGCCACATTCTTTTGAAAACTCAAAACTCTGCAGATACAGGCTTTTAATAAAAGTGTGGTATGACAGAATGTTTTAAAATTTTCTGTGCAGCCTTATAAGTAGACTTCATTGCTTATACATGTAAATGGCAACCTGAATGAATAGCTAGGGGAATCAATAGCTAGGAGAATCAGACTGAGAGGATGTACTCAACCTCTGACTTTCACCCATCCCTGCACAATAATTTATATCTGCAAACTGAATGTACCTTTTGTATTGACAGTAACTCTACATATATTAATATATCACTGCAAAGAAGTCATACCTTTAATTGCTTTCCTGAGCAGCTTTAGGAACAACTGCATACTGTGAGACAGGAAGTGCACCCCTTGATGTGACATCCTGAAATATTTCTGTTAGAGGAGAACAAAGGTGGCCATCAAACAAACTGCAGTGCACAGTTTTACCTACCACAGTGAGGCCACCTGCAATGCATGTCTAGAATTCACTTCCCAGCAGATGTGCCCGAAGATAAGCAAACCAGACAGGCTTAAGGTCAAATAATGGGACCTGAAAATACAATAATGAGGTAGTTTAGCCAACCATAACAGCTACAAACAATGATTATTTTGTTTTTCAGCAGCCATTTTCAGTTATACTACAAAGCAACAAACAATGTATTATGAGATTAATAAGATAAAAATATCCCATGAAAGGCGATGACCAAATGGAAAATGTATCACTTACCGAGTACCTGATATGACAAATATACATATATTTCTTTATTTGCAATTATAACAAGTGTAAAGTAAAATACTGGTTCATGACATACATTTCATGCTCTGCTGTAATCCTTATGTTTTTACTGCCTTTTACTTGTTATTCTACTCAAAAGGTTTTCCTTATATACTGATATGAATATATATATTTATATACCTATATCTATCTATATAGAGAGAGAGATACACACACACACATACATAGAGAGACACATACATATTATATGATCTTACAAAGTAGAACAATGGTGCGGTGGTAAGTACTGCGCCTCACATTGTTTGGCGAACTGGTGCAGATTCCTTCTAGAACTTTTGTGCAGAGTTTGAATATCCTTTCTGAGGTCATGTGGCTTTTCAAGTATGAGTTTATATCAGGAATCTGTTCCCTACACGTCTCACGCAAATGCAGATAGGTGAGTTAGCAGTATTAAAAGCTGCCTAAAGGTAGGTGTGTGTGTGTGTGTGTGTGTGTGTGTGTGTGTGTGTGTGTGTGTGTGTGTGTGTGTGTGTGTGTGTGTGTCTATGTGATTTTTGCATGTCCTTGTGTCTCTGCAATGGACTGACACCCCATCACAGTAACGTTTTCTGCCTTATCCCTGTCACATACCAGGGGAGGCTCAGTTATCCTGCAACTCTAAATTAGATGAGGGAGTTATTGAACATAGATTTATTAATGGCTTTTATACGTATGACTTTGTGATTTATAATCATTTATGTTTACTCTCATGAAACATTTCATCACTTCATAAAAGGAAAAAGCAGTCCCTAACTACTGATCACACAATACACACATAACAAATACCTGAAACAAAAACTGCATGCCCCTTCTCTTCATATTTTAAGTCAACTGCCTCACAAATCCTTAGTGCGGATTGAGATTAATAAGACAGCAGAGGCATAACTTCTTGACATCATAACTGTAACGTTATATTCAAAATTAAAAAGTTATTACACTTTTTGCAAGATTATGTTTACCCTTTCATGTTTCAGGTCCTGCATAAGTTTGGCTCTACTGTGTTGTCTTGAAAATAAAAAAATAAACCAGTCAAAGCTTTAATCAGATGAAACCAACCTGACTTAAGTTTCAGCCAATCAAAAGAAAAAAGGAAACATGTTTTGCTGGATAAAGGACACTTTAAACTCCAATAAAGGGGGCTTTACTCCCATACCCATTTTACGTCTGTGTAATATATACAAACTTATCTTAGTTTTTCTGTTGCATCATGCAGGAATTCTACTTATAGTCATATTTTACAAAGGCCATGTCTAGTCACCAGGTCATTTTCAGGAATGAAGATGAACAGCTTGGTGCAATGCTGTATGCCGCAGATATCCCATGACATCCATTGATAGGCAGCACAGTAGCATGATGCACATACTTATTAGCATGGGAAGGGGAAAAGTTGCCTGGCCAGCTTCTACACATGCTCAATCCCCATAACCCACATGCCCAGTGAGGACCATGTGGGGCAGCTGGACATTGCAATGAACATGTCCTTTAATGAAATCCAAATGTTTATCGGTGTGACTGGGCTATAGATCCATGTACACCTTAATCTGTCACAGTCTATATGCATGAACTGGATAATGCCTTTTCTTGTGAAACAAGGCTAACAATGCATAGTGTTAGTGGCGCAATTCTGTGAACATCATGCTACATATATCAGCTCAATGGCATGATCATCACACTATCAGCCTATTCATAGTGTGATAGACAGTGAGATCAGCATACTATGACAGACATCACTTCAAGGACTAACAAACATCAGAATACAGAGGACAGTGACAGCAACAGGGGTAACGATAATGTGCAAATCCTTGCAGCGACAGCTCCAGCATGCATGGCTCCCATATACAGTTATCATATCAGATCGATTGCTGTGTGACAGCACTGTAATGGACCTGTCAGGCAGATGACAAACTGTGTTTGTGTGAGAATGAAAAACACAGTATGAACAGACAGTCTGGACATTGTGCAGTGCTGGGTAAGCCTTCATACAGACAAGGATGTGGCATATGGATAGAACAGTTGCTGTTCCCATAATGGGTAGAATATCTATCCATGCATCACTGTACAAGTATGACACATTCTAGTTTACTGTTGGGCCTACTGCATGAGATGCAAGAAACAGGCAGAGGTCAGTGTCCAGGGAGGGAATAAGAAGGCTGTGTTGTCTACTAGCATGGAATGGGATGCTGGCTGGATCTTCAATGAAGTTGGTGCATGTTGTGCTGTAGGCAGTGGTGCAAGGGGCATCATATATAGAACACATATCAAAACATAGCAGTCTGGCACAATGCTGCACATGTTATACCACAGCATTGAACAAGGCAGCAGCCACCACAGATGTAAAAGGGACACTGTGGTGCAGGGTGGAGTCCAACATGGATGCCTTTGAGTAATCACACTGATACAGGTCTTACCACAGCTTTGCTAGAGTTGTCATGATGGCAAAAAAATGATATCTCATGGAAAATTAAGCTTTCAGGAGATTGATGTTATGTATCAGGACACATTCACCCATGGCATGAGAATCTTGGAAAAAGAAAGGTTGGACAAGGTCTTCAGGCACCATGTATGACAAGAAATGGTACAGCAAATGAATGGTGTGTGTGTGTGTGTGTGTGTGTGTGTGTGTGTGTGTGTGTGTGTGTGTGTGTGTGTGTGTGTGTGTGTGTGTGTGTGTGTGTGTGTGTATATACAACCAGATAGTCCAGCAGGTGCAGGGTGTGTGTGCATGTGTGTATACAACCAGACATTCCTGCAGGTGCAGTGCATTGTTGCCGATATGATGTCCTATGCAAAGTACAGGGCACAGGACATAGTCACAAACAGGACAGTTACTGTGTCCAATCTCATAAGACATAACCAGCAGATACAGCCTGAGCAGTTCCTTAGTCTGGACTGACTGGATGTCTGTTGGGGATGCACCAGATGAGCGGTGACAAAGGCCAGCCATGTAGGAGACTGCCAGCACATCAGAATGCGGTACACCAACATGACTATGTGTGTTATTTCACCCAGGAACATCAGGGCTACAAGTGCAATCACCGGCAGTACACAGTATGACAATCCGTGTGTCTATCATCTGTGTGCTTTCACAGGTTCCTCTTGGAGAGAATCTGGAAGTTTAGGCATGTACATGCTTTAGTTCAACACATCTGTAGACACTCATGATAATGAAACTGTGCACATGGTATATTCTGAGGATACAGAGACACTGTCAGCAACAGTAACAGTGGAAGGCACATTTCATTTCCACATACCTGAAAGGACTGTAAAGACTCATTATGGACTTCATGCATCACCTGTGCTTACTGAAGTATGTCCTATCCATGTGGGCTCAGCATCTGGTACACATGCAGCACAAATGTAGCCGTCATGTGAGGTCCACACAACCACTGAGGTGCACATACACATGGAATTGTGGATAGTTTTCTTGGTGCCTGTTTGCCCCCTAAGGTTTGGTTAGTGTATGATGTATGTGTTATCCTTAACATCAACCAGAGGATGTGCAAGCTGTGATATAGGCACAGACAGATGCTACTCATACCATTTCAGGGGTAGGAACTGTATGTCCCAATAGCATCAATCATTAATTCTACAAAAGTCTTAATGTCCATCAGGATAAGAACTTCATGCATCTTACTTTATCCCATTTGAGGTTAATACCACTAAAACAGCTCCCATGCTGTATGTCTATCTACACAGTATTGGCAAAATACACTCATAGGTTCATAAGTAGGTACTAGGCTATCAGCCCAAGGGCCTAAGTAAGCCTAGCCAACAAGGTTCCCTGGCTTACACCACCCAAGAAAGCTATTTTCCTGTCCCCCTGTTGAGCAGAGTCACAGAAGTGATCTCCGAGGTGTATTTCGTATTTCCCATACACTCATCAAGATTTTTCTTGAAGAGTGCTAATGAGGTACTTTGCTTGACATAGATGGGTAGCTTGTTCCAGAGTACAGGAAGTCTCTGGGACAGGAATCTATCCCTCCAGCATGTCCTGTTTATTGTGGTGACAAGGTTTAGGTCCCTAGAGCGTGTTGCTCAAAGGGATTGGGATTTCATTAGGTGTAGCATGTCAAACAGCTCTGGGTTTGACATAGCTTTATATGTTAGGCAGAGATTATCTCGGAGTAAGTAATATGCTACGGAGTAAAGCTGAAGTTTTTTGAGACGGTCAGTGTAGGGCATCTGTTTGAGGCCAGTAATCCACTTTGTGAGGTACTTCTGTGGCATTTCCAGCTTCTGCAGATGTCTTGTGAGGTACATTCCAAAAAGGGTGTTGTACTCTATAATGGGTCTAATGAGTGTTGAGTAGAGGGGAACAATAACCTTTTTTTTCCTGGATGAGAACCCTTTTATGATGAGGTGTGCCACATAGGAGGATTTCCTGACTACTGTGGTGATGTGATTATCAAAGGAGAGACTACTGTCCACCTGGGTCCCAAGGTCTCTTATCACACATTCGGCGTTAAGTAGACTGTCGCTTATGTGGTAGTTCATGGGTACAGAGTTTTTACCAAAGGGGATGACAATGCACTTTTTGGCATTAAGCTTGAGGCCATAGCTCTGACACCAGGCATCTGTCTCAGTGGGGCCCTTCTGTAGGATGTCCACATCATTTGGGGGCTCGACTATGGTTCCTAGTTTGCAGTCATCTGCGAACTTCATTAGCCAAAGGCCTTCTGTGTTAGCCTGTACTTCAGAGAAGTAGATACCAAACAGGAGAGGTCCCAGGACTGAACCCTGTGGTACTCCACTTGTCACTGGTTTGAAGTCAGATTTGGAGTCTGCAACTTTTACAGTGTGGGTTCTCAGTGAGCCAGTTTGCAACCCATCTTGTGATGTAGGGATTTATACCTTGTTTAGTGAGTTTAGCTATAATTCCAGAATGGGGGATGGTGTTGAAAGCCTTGGCGAGATCAAGATAGGCTGTGTGAACCATCTTACCCTCGCCTACGGCTTTGGTGACTGTCTCAAAGAAGTCGATCAGGTTCGGGAGGCATGATCTGCCTTTCACAAACCCGAACTGGGTGGGGTCCAGAGTTTGGAGGTTACTAATGTCTTTGTTTATGAGTTCCATGATGATACGTTCCATGGCCACGCTAGTCATAGAAGTCATGTTATGCTAGCTACCAACAGGCATTTGCATAACGTGGAGACTAGTGGTATGCAACATCACTGACATTTGCTTTCACATGCTGACTGGCTAAGGTAATGCATTTCCTAGCACTTTATTGTGAGTGGCAAACCTATTCTCTGGCAAATGGTACCCAGAAAAACTGATCACAATGCAAGATTCATGCTGCCATAGATGGTTATTGTGCTACTCTGCCACCCATTATTGCATGTCATGGAATTTCAATGACATGCAGCATTGTACCCTAGCTGTCAGTTTCATTCCTGGACTTCAACTGGTCGCATTGCAGGTTTTATACATTTCTGAATTGTGCCTCCATGTTTGCTTTCATCATTTGCATACATGGTAGCTCTCATTAGCATACTAACACTCATTTGCATGTACTTATGAGGTCATTTACATGTGTTGGTACTGCACTATTTTATTCCAGTGTCATTGAGCTACATATGTTTCTAAACTGCCCTCTCTGTGTGCCTTTTCTCACCACATGCACCTTCATTCATTACGTAGCTTCTCTTAATGCAGTGAGCAGTTTGTTTCTGTGTAGCCCCTGCCACACACACACACACACACACATACACTGTATTTAACATAAGACACTGCATTCTTAAGAAACACAACATACAAATAATAAAGTAAGAACTATGTAAATCAGTTTGCTGAAATATAAAGTTTAATTCATCTCTATTATGTTTAGTTATTAAAGAATGCAAAGAAATTACTTCTAAAATCATGATAAAGTGCTTCATTCAAAGTTCAAGGTATATTCTTATTATACAGAAAAACAGAGAAGTACAATAAGTTCATATAAGTCTAGTCTGCATGCCTGTTCCCGTACAATGAAACCACAGTGCTTTCGTTTACATTGACAATTGTTACTTCTGAATTGAAAGCAACGCTGTGATATAAACAAAGAATATAATGCTTGCTCATCAGCACATTTACGACAGCATTGGAATACGTTTGGGAAATATTAAGAGAATATCACAAGTATACACAAGGAAAGTTTGGAAAAAATTCTACAATATGGTTAGCTATGGCTGTGGATACCTATCTGTCAGGAAAGATTGGCAGTGTATTGAATAGTTCAAACATGTATTGTAGGACATACCTTTCTTTTTAAGGTTTGTATTCCAGAAATATAGATTGTGATGACTAGGTAATTCATCTTTGATTCACCATGTCAGCTCTCTAGATACCACCACCTTGAATGGAAGAAATCTGTATTCAGAACAGCAAAAAACAGCAACGGTATACTGAAGCACAACTTGAATAACCATTCAATAAAATCAGAATCTCATTTAATTTCAGGTAAGCACTTTCATCACAGGCTGTGGCTTCATCAGACCATATACAAACAAAAATACATGAACAATCAAACACTGGTATGATGTGATTTATGCATAAGCAATTTGAGGTTTTGTTTGTTATTGTTTTGAACTGCACAAGCCAACAATCAATGACGCTTAGTAACTAGGGGGCCTGTACAGCTTTAATGAAGGGGAGGTGAAATATATATATATATATATATATATATATATAAGTGTTTGACTGTTCATTTATTTTTGTTTGTATATGGTCTGATGGTCACAACCTGTGGTGAAAGCGCTTACCTGAAAATAAAAAAATAAATGAGATTCTGATATTATTGAATGGTTATTCAAGTCGTGCTTCAGTATACCTTTGCTGTTTTTTGCTGTTTTGTCTACATAATACAATGGGGACTGTTTACCTACTGGGGAATATTTTTTCTTGGATTATTGCTGTACACAGAACAGTTCAGTCAAGATAGCTATAACTATATAATCTCTACATCTGTATGGGCTATTTTTGGATTAGTCTTCTGTAGTAATAAATGTACTAATTTCAGTTTGTGGCATTCGGTTAATATCCCACCAGACTGCCACCAATAATGTGATGTCCAGTTAATATCCCCATCAGACATCCCACACTTAAAACCCTGATTAGTAATTAAGAAGCCTCAGTCCTCACTACTGACTCCAGTGTGGGAGCGTAAGGGGAAACACCACAGCACAGAGCACACTAGAGTAAAATTCCATAATTTCTCTTAAGAGCACAACAGGAACAAGCCTTATTTTCTGGTACTGGACTATATACCTCTGTCCACCCCAAATGTATTCCCTTAATATAAACTTAATAGCAATGTGTTCCAGTTTAAGACCTCTGACTCACTCACACTCAAAATAAATTTAAATCTGACACACTCATAAACTTATGGGAAGCCTGACACAGATTTTCAGCTATGTCCCCTCCCCAATACAAATGGTAAATGCTGCCACCAGAGTCAGACAGGTCTACACGTTCTTCAAAGTGTGTTCAATTATTAAAATTTAAATATCAAAATAAATTTTAGCTAGGACCAGAAGCAGCCAGGCATTCAAGGTGACCTGGGGAGTATGAAACGGCTATAAGCACTCTCTAAACTCTATAGAACACACTTTTTGTCCAGCCACAATGTAAAGTAATGAAAAACATTTAATAATAAGTAAAATAATTACAAGAATGAAAATCAATAATTTAAAAAAAATACCTGAATTCAATCACCAGAAATATAGCATTAAACTGTAGGATAGAAGTCCATCATCTTAGAAAAACTGTATCTAAATAATTAAATTTTCCTAAACTAAAGAATAGTGTCCCTGATTTAATCTAAAACATAACAGCAAGGCAAAGGCAGCCTTACAGTTTTTGGTGAGTCCTTTTTCTTGGGCATCTACTGCACAGCAATGTAACTGACTGCAAATCTTAGCTAACTGCCCACAACTGACTTCAGCAGTCTGTTTTATAATACAGGTTAACAGTCTCAACTACGTTATTTTAAAAATAAACAGCGGTTTGAAAAAGTTATTTTTCCAGTCAATCATCTTTTCAAATAATCAAATAGCAGAAGGAACATTCTAATGACATCATCAGCTGATTCTCCGCAGTCAGTTTGTACTTTAGAATCTCCGTCACAAACACGTGCAATTAAAAATGTATCAAAACACTGACAGATTCTTTAAACATTTTGTATAAACAGGGAAGTACTCAACATTTTAAAAACTTATTTACATTTTCACAATTAGACATGCTTGCATACAATAAAAGTTAATTTGAGAGTATACACAAATGCCTTGCCAGACATAACACAGATGACAGTGTTTTCATTTTTTTAACACCCCCCCCCCCCATGACTCGAGCATGATTTTCAGGTGACCCTTGAAAACTGACACTTATGAAAAATGGGTCTTCCTGGGAATATTAACCCATTCCTCTCCTGGACAATCAATCCCCATTGGCATCATTAACCCCACTGTGATGTTGTATAGTCATATCATATGCTTACAATCCTAGACTCTACCTCAGTAATTTGGCATTTTGTTTATTGAGTCATGTTAAAGGGTTATGATCTGTGAGTACAGTGAATTTTCTCCCATGAAGATAGGGCTGCAGCTATGGCCAAACACTCCTTCTCCATGGCTGTATAGCACTCTTCTGTAGGTTGTAGTCTACAGCTCAGATATATCACTGTGTGCTCTTTGCCTTCTGTGGAAACTGGACTAAGTACAGCCCCACCCCATAATTTGAAACATCTACCTGTACAATAAATTCTTTATTGTAATCTGGGAAGGCAAACACAGGAAGTCCTCCCAAAATGTGTTTAAATTTTTGGAAAACCTGTTCACAATCTGTGGTCTACACTTGTTTTTTGTTGTTGTTGTTTTGGCTTTTCCCGGTAAGGGGTCACCACAGCAGAACTCCGGTTCACTAATGAATGGCAGTAGATTTTTACAAAACGCCAAGGTGCCAGCTAGACGCCCAACCTTCAATGAAGGCATGCCCATTTATGCACGCATGTCTTTCGAATGCTACCCAACCGCGGGGAGGACATGCCGACTCCATACAGAAGGCACTCTCAAGTCAAGCCAAGAATCGAACGGGAGAACCTCTTGCTGTAAGGTAACAATGCTACCGCCATACCACCGCGGCATCTACCACACTACTTTGTCCATTTTTTTCTTCCTAGTTAGGTCAGTAAGGGGTGCAGCTATGGTACTGTAATTGGGTACAAATTTCTTGTAGTACCCCACTATCCCTAGAAATGCTCTCACTTGTTTCTTAGTAATAGGAACTGGCCACACTTGAATAGCTTCCACCTTGACAGTTTCTGGCCTAATTTTACCACTTCCCACTCTGTGTCTTAAGTAAATGACCTCTGCCATACCTATTTGACATTTACTGGGTTTATTGGTTAATCCTGCCCTACTTAAACTATCCAAGATCTCCCTAAGATGTTGGAGATATTCCTGACAGGAATGGCTGTAAATAGCGATGTCATCCAAGTATGCTAGAGCATATTCCCCTGCTCCTACCAAGATACAGTCTACCAGCCTCTGGAAAGTTACTGGGGCATTTTTCATTCCAAAAGGCATCCTGGTAAATTCATACAATCCGTAAGGGGTTACAAAATCTGACCTTTCTCTAGCAGCAGAAGTCAAGGGCACCTGCCAGTATCCCTTAGTCAAATCAATAGTGGTCAGATACCAGCCCCACTCAGCTAGTCTAGGGCTTCGTCTGTTCTCTACATAGGGTATGCATCTGACATTGTGCAACTATTTCATTTCTGGTAGTCTGCACAGCATCTCACACTACATTGTTTTTGGCACTAGCACTACAGGGGAAGCCCAAGATCTGTTAGACTCTTGAATTACCCCCAGTTCCAGCATTTCCCTTATTTCTTCTTTCAGAGTGTGCTTCACTCTCTCAGGTACTTTATAAGGAACATACTTAATAGGTTTTTAGGGTCCTGTGTCCACATGGTTCTGCACCAAGTCAGTACACCAGGTTTCCCCATGAACATATCCCCAAATTCTTGTAATACCGTTTTTATTTCCCAGACATGATTAGCAGTTAACTGCTGTCATATGGCAATCTCTCCAACAGACGTGTTAATACTAGCCTCACCCAAAGGACCGGTTACCATATCCCTTTAAGACTCTTCCTGCCATCCACTAGGAATGCTTAATACTAGGGCCACCCTGTCGTGATAAGGTTTCATCATATTCACATGTTACAGTTTGTGCCCTTATCTCCTACCTTCCAAATTAACCATGTAGTTCATGTCATTTATTTTCCTCACCACCTCAAAGTGTCCCTCCCCAGCTGTTTGTAACTTGTTATGCCTAACAGGAACAAGGACTATGAACTTCTGTCCCTCTGCATACTCTCACACCTTCTTTTGTTATTGGGCCGCTTCTAGGTTCTCTTGAGCTAAACCCATGAGCTCCTTAAGTCTTGCCGAAAGTTGACAACATAAGCCACAACAGACTCCTTGTTAGATTCACTCTCACCTTCCCAGTCATCTTGTAATAAATTTAAAGGCCCCTCACCCTATGCCCGTATAACAACTCAAAGGGTAAAAAAACCTGTAGATTCTTGCAGTACTTCCCTGTGCACAAATAACAGATGGGGCAAATAGTTGTCCCACTCCTTTTTAAACTGGTCTGCAAATGTCTGTATCATAGTCTTAAATGTAGAACTTAACCTCTTCACAAGACCATTACTCTGGGTATGGTAGGGGGTGGTCTTTAGATGTTTCACCCCACAATGCTTCCACAGACAAGTCAGCAGGTCTGACATGAAGTTGGCACCTCGGTCAGTCAGTATTTCCCGTGGAAAACCAACTCTTCTGAAGAATTCTAGCATAGCATTTGCCACCTTCTCTGCCTCAGTAGATGATACAGCCACTGCCTCAGGATATCTGGTGGCATAGTCTACTATTACCAAGATGTATTTCTTCCTGTAGAAATTAGAATACTCAGGGGTCTGACAATATCCAGGGCCACTCTCTGAAATGGCTCTTCGATAACAGGCAAAGGCATTAATGGAGCCTTAGCCTTCTCCCCTTCTTTACCAACTTTTTGGCACTATTTACATGTCCTACAATATCCTACCACATCCCTTGCAATCCCAGGTCAATAAAAAATTTGCATAATATGTCTCTTAGTACATCTTGTGCCCATATGACCTAAAAAAGGGATGTCGTGCTATGGCTAAGAGTGGCAGATGATAAGTTCTAGGCACTACCAACTGTCATATTACTTCACCTTCTAGCCCACTTGCAGGAGTCCACTCTCTATACAACAAACCTTTGTTCCAGTATACAGACTACCCTCTTTCTTGAGTTTCAGGTGCCTCCTTAGCCATCTCCCTCAAACTTTGTAATGTAGGATCCGTAAGTTGAGCCTGTCTCAACTCTATCTTTGTGAACTTCCCCAGCTCCCCTTCCACAGAAATCCTAGTCACTTCCAACAGGTGTGCCTCACTATCACTTTGGGTACCACAACTCACGCCCATCCTCACAGTTACCATGTCCAAGGGAACATCAGTATCCACCAGTAGCTGTGGCTCTCATTCAGACTTACTGCTACCAGATAGTACCTTCTCTGAAACAACCACCACGCCAGTCACAGCTTTGGGATATGAGATCTTTCTGGGTGTTTCCCAGACTACTGCACCTACAGTCCTTTCTCCAAACCTGACTGCATATACACAAGGTACTCCATCATCAAATCCATTCCCTCTCAGGACATCTGCAGGAATATCCTCAAATGCACCTACTTGCTTGCTTAATCTTCCACCCTCACAATCAAGATGAACCTTAACCAAAGGTATTTGGAATGGGGTCCCTCCCAACCTTCTGACTAGCATGGACCGCCCAGGTAAGTACTGCTCTTCTCTAACCACTGCAGGGCTCAACACGGTTATATCAGAAGCTGTGCCCCTCTTAGCAGTTACCTGTTTACCATCTACTAAGATAGGATATAAATCTTGGTGATAATTTGGCACCCCAGTTGTTTCTAAAGTACTTACCACTGGCAGTTTGACATCTACACTTACTGGCTCCTACACCTTTTTTTCACCTTGCCTTGATGGACATTTGGTGGTGATGTGTCCCCTCTGGTTACTTCACATCTGGTAACTTGAAACATCTAATCCCTAACCGTTCACTTGGATTAGTAGTTTCCTCCATTACTGGTGTACTCTCTTGGAGTGGTTTAGACTGCCCCCCAAGGGTTCCCTTATGTTCATGTACAGCACTAGATATCCCTCACCTATGCAGTGGTGCTCTGCTTGATAAGTAGAGATCCAGTTTTTTCCCCATCTACTCTGCAGAGTTACACTCACAGTCTGCTAAACAGACTCTCATGTCATCAGGCAAAATACTAAGGGCATTTTCCCTTAGCAAAAGATCTGTCAGTCCCTCAAAAGTGACCTGACACCCACTCATCCCTCTCTGAAAGTAAGTACTTAATTCAGCAATATAATCATGTACACATTCATCTGCCTTGCATCTCTGTGAACAAAACTTTTTTCTATATGCCTCAGGTGTAAGTTTGAAACAGTCAAGCAAGCAACATTTTATTTTGTCATAATTAGAACAATCTACATCATTTAACTTTGCTACAATTTGAACAGCTTTACCATGGAGTAAGGTAGCCAGGAGCCAAACCCAGAGCTCACGGTCAGCATCAAGTTTCTACATACCCTCTCAAAAATATGAATAAAACTATCAAAGTCATTCCCATCCCTGTACTGAGGAAAACGTTTACTGACTTTTACAGCTTATGAGGTCTGGTTATTCCCTTCCCCATTACCTCCATGACCGTCTCAAAGGGTTTGAAGCTCCATTTCATGCCAATACTGTCTCTCATTGTCCTTGGCTTTTAAACTCCTCAGTCTCTGCTGATTCCAGTTCAAAACATTTGTACTGCAGTTCATGTTGTTGGGCTTCCAGGCACCGTCTCCCTTCAGTCTGCAGTTGTTTGGCTTCCAGTTCATGTTGACTCTGTTTCTCCTCAGCCTCTAGAAGTCACATTCGCTCTTTGGCCTCCAGACATTGCATTCACTCCTCGGCCTGCAGTTCATATTGGTGCCACTTCTCCTCAGCCTATAGTTCCAGTCTCCTTAAATCCAGATGGATTCTCAGGTCCTCTGAAGAAAAGGTGGACTGTCTTGTCCTGGCAGGCTGCACATCACCAACACCAAACGGGATATCCTCTAAATGGCTATTCTGAGCTGTGGCTGTAACCTAGGCTGAAATCATTGCTTCTTTGGTCAAGTAGGCATGCACAAACCCTCTTGCTTCACACTTCTTAGCCAACTGGATCTTTGTCAGCTTGCTAAAATCTTCTGCTGACATCTGTGCCTGCTATCCCTGACTATCGAACTAAGAAAATTAAATAAAACTGTGGTGAATTGAAATTCTGAATGTTTACCTTGTGGCTGTCAAGAGTGCACACCTTAATGACAACTACCCACAGGCTATTGAAATCCAATTAAAAATCCCACTAAGCTGCCAACCAAATAATGTGATGCCTGGTTAATATCCCACTTGACTGCCACCAGTAATGTGACGTCCAGTTAATATCCCATTGGACTGCCACCAATAAGTGACATCCCCCACTTAAAACTCATGCCAGTAATTAAGGAGCCTCAATCTTCATTACTGACTCCAGTGTAGGAGTGTCACAGGAAACACCAGAGCACACAAGAGTAAAATTCCACAATTTCCCTTAAGTGCACAACAGGAACACGCTCTGTTTTCTGGGACTAGACTATATACCTCTATCCACCCTAAATGTATTCCCTTAATATACATTTTGTGTTCCAGTTTAAGACCTCTGACTCACTCACACTCAAAATAAAGTTAAATCTCACACACTCAAAAACTTAAGGGAAACCGAACACTGATTTCCAGCTGTGTCCTCTCCCCAATACAAATGGTAAACACTGCCACCAGAGTCAGACAGGTCTATATGTCCTTCAAAGGATGATCAATTATTAAAAATTAAATATCAAAATAAATGATAGTTCTGACCAGACGTAGTCAGGCATTCAAGGTGACCTGGAGAGTATCAAACAGGCATAAGCACTCTCTGAACTCTAAAGAACACACTGATTGTCCAGCAACTATGTAAAGTAATGAAAAACATTTTGTAGTAAGTAAAATGATTACAAGAATGAATATCAATAGAATTCAATAAACACCAGAATTCAACTACCAGAAATATAAAATTAAACTGTAGGATAGAAGTCCATCATCTTAGAAAAACTCTATCTAAATATCTAAACTTTCCTAATCTAACTAGAGAATACTGTCCCCTGATATCATCTAAAACATAACATCAAGGCAAAGGCAGGCTTAGAGTTTTTGGTGAGTCATTTTTCTTGGGTATGTACTGGACAGCACTGTGACTGCAACTGTTAACTAACTGCCTACAACTGACTTCAGCAGTTTCTTTTATAGTCCAGGTTAACAGTCTCAACTGTCCTATTTTAAAAACTACCATCAACTGTTTGAAAATGTTATTTTTTCCTGTCAGTCATCTGTTCAAATAATCACATATCAACCAGGAACGTTCTAATGACATTGTCTACTGATCAGCTGATTCTTTACAGTTTGCACTTTTGTATCTCCCTCACAAATATGTGCAATTAGAAAGGTATCAAAATGCTGAGAGATTCTTTAAACATTTTTCTATAAACTAGAAAATATTCAACATTTTAGAAACGTATTTACATTTTCACCATTAGACTTACAATACAAGCTAATCTTACAATATACACAAATCTCATACCAGACATGCTAACACAGATGACAGTGTTTTCATTTTTCTCACGACATGGTTTACAACATGACAAGCATAAGGCCCTAAAATAGTCATAAGCCACAAACAGAAGTTTCAGTGCAAATTGCAGAAGCTGTATACAACACATTCTGTGTGCATAATAAGTCTGTACAGAACAGCATATGTGTCATTGAATATGTATCAGAATTCTAAGCTACAAATCTAAGTCACTAGGTCATATACATCTAACATAACAACTGCTTGCTAGAGTAGTATTAGTATCCAAAGCAGTTCAAACTTTCCAGAACAAGTACCTCTTCTGTACTCTATGTAAATAATCACATTTTAACAGTACTGTCTATGTTGATGATAATACTGCAAAGATAATCTAGCTGGATGTATTTCTGCCCAGTATTTCTCATATTCAGACTCAAGATGGTAGCAGTAAAAAGATAACAGCAGCCCACCTGACACACACGACCTAGAGTTAAACAGAGACAAGAATGCTAGATGAGCTGGCTGGGTAGAAATATAGTTAGTGGTTGATATTAACTCACCAATACCATGGTAAAGAAGGCTGGATATGATACCCATACAAGGGGAAGGAAGGCTGGATATGATACCAGGAGAAAAAAAGCTGGGTATGATACTAGAAGAATGAAGACTGCATGTGATACCCATACAAAAAGAAGGAATGCTGGTTATGATACCAGGAGAAAGAAGCCTGGACGTGATACAAGG
Organism: Protopterus annectens; assembly: GCF_019279795.1. Classification (NCBI taxonomy): domain Eukaryota; kingdom Metazoa; phylum Chordata; order Ceratodontiformes; family Protopteridae; genus Protopterus; species Protopterus annectens. The sequence continues at coordinate 521,578,362 of NC_056744.1, read as the reverse complement.
AGAAAAAAGATTGGATATGATACCAGGAGAAAGAAGGCTGGATGTGATACCCATACAAGGAGAAGGAAGGCTGGATGTGATACCGCATGAAAGAAGTCTGGATGTGATACCAGGAGAAAAAAGACTGGATATGATACTATGAGAAAGAAGGCCGGATGTAATACCCACACAAGAAGAAGGAAGACTAGACGTGATAACAGGAGAAAGAAAGCAGGATGTGATACCAGGAGAAAGTAGCCTGGATGTGATACCAGGAGAAGGAAGGCTGGATATGATACTAGGGGAATGAAGGCTGTATGTGACAGTAAGGCAGCAGAAAGAGCTGTGAATATTTCCCACCAAGTAGTGTGTTTGTAGGCTATAGTTGAAAGAGGTGCCCGAGCAAAAGCATGCATGTCCCTTGGCCAGTTACTGGGATACTTGCACATAAAGGTTAAAAAGAATGCTGAGATAAACCTGCATATGCAACATTAAAAAGCATGTTTTTCTGCCTGGATTATAAAGAACCAATACTGGCATTTTCTCAAAGATGAAAAATGGGCACAGCCGATTATTTGGGGTTCATGGTTGGCAGGCACATGAACAAGGCGGAGCATAGAAAAAAAAGAAATACTATGAGTGGTCTCTTAAAAATGATGAAGACAGATAGTTTTTGTTATGGTTTTTGTAGAAAACCTTAGAATGAAGTATTCACTCAATAGCTTTAACGGATGTGCACTCCGGTGGAAACATTATATCAGAGCTAGAAGTTGCTTCTACATAACTGAAACAGTTTTCTCAAATGTCACATGGTGGTCAATATCTAGTAGCATTACTCGCAGGACTGGTTAACGTTGTGAAACAAAGTTTCTGGATGGTAGGTATCTCCTAAATAGGTCAGCTTGCTGTTTGTAATTTTTTATTGTGCTGTATTCCATGAGTGAAGCAAAGTTGTGCAAAGACTGTGCGGTGAACAGAACCATTCAGAAAGATGCATAACTCTTCATTTTGAATCATCCAGTGAGGGTCTTTAACATATTCACTGTTAGGAATTTTATTGACCAATATCTTTTGTAAATAATATTGAATCACATTAACTCGCCAAAAGCACTTCACATAAGTATAAAGTAAAGCATTTTAACAATACTGGGAGTTTCCTGTCCCAGGTTGTTAGTAAGCTGTTATTATATGCTCTATGTTTTGTCCACTTTTTCATCACTATGAGTGATAGTGTTTCCCAGTTTGGATATGAAATCTGAGAGGTATGAAATTAGTTGTATTCAGTGGTATATTTTAATTCAATAATGGACTTAAAGGGTCATTTTATATCACTGTACCTCATCAATGCCCATTCAGCTTAACAGTTTCACTACAAATTCACAAACGAGAACCTGGAGCATCGTGGTTGTGGTAGCATGTGCTGTCCTCACAGAACATAGATATTAAATGGCAATGTAAATTGCTGTAAATTATAATTTTTTCATCAGGTAAAATTTTATTCATAGCAGAGGATTATACACTTTTTGATCCAAATTAAAACTCTGACGTTTTTTAGTAATAGTATAATATTAATGCTCTTTTATTAAAACTTATGATTTTATTTCATTTAGCCCTTATTGCTAGTTGTTATCACTTTGTTTTTGTATACGTTCAGAACTAGTCCTCAGTATCCAGCTCTCAAGGGTGGGGAATGGCTTTAAGCTTCCATTGAACTTATGATATTTGCTTTGTAAATAACAGATATGTCTATAACATGCTGTGTAACTGTGCTGAGTGCAGATTTGTCATACCTTTTAAAAATAATAAAAAATAGAACATGTTGGTGAGACAGATATATTACCTAATGCTTACCACATTTCTGGAACAAATTGCCTCACCATACAAAACTGAATGACACCCTCACATCTTTCAAGGCAAACCTTGATGAATGGGTGAAAATCTGCAAATGAATTTCTTGCTTTACCTGTTTTAGCTTTCTAGAAGCAGGAGGTACATCAAGAGAGTGAGCACTGTCAAGGCATAAAGGGTCTTTAGTTACTTGCCTTGAAATTCCTATTATCTGATGATTCACTGTAATTAGAATAAGGAGGTTTTGCATGTATTACTTGTGTATTACCTGTCACTTAGCAATAACCTGTTACAGCTTCCCCTCATTTCACTTTTTGTATTCTGTTTAAGTACTATTTGATAAAAGCCCAAGCTTTACATGGCCCCTAGATATATATACTATGAAGTAGCAGGTTGTGTTTACTTGTGGTCAGAGTTTTATAGAAGTTAAATGAATAGCATTTCTATGACTTCTTCAAACTGCTGTGGTGCAGCGGTTAGTGTTGTCACCTCACAGCAAGAGGTTCTCCAGTTCGATTCTTGGCCGGAGGGTCTTCTGTGCGGAGTTTGCATGTCCTCACTGTGGTCAAGTGACCTTTAAAGACATGCAGGTAGGTGTGGGTGTGCCTTCTTTGAACGTTAGTCACCAGGCTGGCAACTCGACACCATAAAAATCCACTGCCAAACATTAGCGGACTGGCGATCTGCTGTGGTGACCCCTAGCCTGGAAAGGCCGAAAGACTTTTTTTTCTATGACCTCCTCCAAACTTGTACACTTGTCTATAAGGCTGGTCTATTTTAGCAGTATAGCTTTCATGTCACCTTCATTCTAGAGCCCATGTTGTAGGTTTAAAGGATGTTATAGGTCTCCAAGTACTTGGTGCTTAAAGTATGGGATGCAGGTTATAATAACATAAGGGAGTGAAACGTATTAAACACAGGATGGTATCTTACTTCTCATGATGCAGTCAGGTAAAGTGCATTTCAATATTACTGGCACTTCATTTTAACAAGCTGAACCATCATTCATGTCACAGAGATAGAAATATATAAATGCACTTGGTAGGAATGTAGAGAAGTAAAGGTAAACATCTCAGAAATAATAAATAATACAATTTAGGCTATACCTGCCTTAGAGGAACATAATTAAAGAATCCTCAATACATGTTACCCATTGTACTTAATGACAATAAAGTTAAAGTGGCAAAACTGGAAACTTTTCTTTTCAAACAATTTCCAAATTCCACTAAAACATACACATCATACAGTGTAGAGATGGCTTGCAGTATATTCATGAGGCTGACACATATGTGAACAATAATACCTGATAGGGTGGACATCACAGGGAATAACACACTTGCCGTGGGTAATATGGAGATCATTGCTGTTAAGTGCAAAGTATTGCCATCTCTGGTAGAGCAGATATTTACCTTTTATACCCACAAATAAAGCCATGATTATGGCAAGAAAATTGACTTCCTCTATTTTTTTTTAATTTTGAATGTTAAAATAAATATTTATGTAAAGTTTTCATAAAAAATCATTCCTTCTACTGAAGAGATGTTAACATAGCTGAGACAAAACTAGATGACTTATGCTTAATTGTTGTACACTATTTCAAAATAAATGTATTTAGAGGGCTGTAACAGTGTGATGAGTGCCTGTAATTAGAAGAAGTTGAGTAGATACTGAGAGCGTCTCTTAAAATATGAAAACGATTTCCTCAACTAGTACTGTTTAATGGAATTGCTTTGCTGATTTTATTATATATGTTGCTCTTTAAAAAAGTAATTCTGATAAATTATTAAAAATATCTCTTCTTAATCTTAGTTACAGGATTTCCCGTGTCATATAATTTATTTGTAGCTTTGTCAGCTTCTCGCAGTGACTTATTCAACCCCCACATTCCCTAAGTAGAAAATCGCAGGAGTAATAATAGTAACATTTTAAATTTAAGAGCTGAAGCTCTTTTAAATCTTTTCACAGATGTTTTTACTTCTTGCAGTTTATTATTGTCTTTATCTTCATTTTTTTACAGCTGTCAACTTCTGAATTTTTGAAATACAGCTAAATTCACAGTGCAGTCACAAAGATCCAGAATGTTTAAGCTACCTGCATAGCTTCCCCACTAAAATAATTTGCCCCTCAATATTTTTATTATAAAATTTTTTAATTATTTAGAGGGTATTAACAGTTGAAATGTTGTTGGGATTGAACACACTGAGTAGATATGTATCAAGTCTTCTAAAATATGAAAATGTGTTCTTCAGTTAATGCTGTTTAACTGAAATTTTTCATAGCTCTTGTTATGCGTTTTTTTCATAGCTCTTGTTATGCGTTTTGCTCTTTAAAGAAGTAACTTTCATAAATTATTAAAAATATCTCTTTATTGTCTGATTTATAGGATTTCCATGTCATTTCACATTTTTAACTAGAAAATTGTATGATGCAGGAGTAATGTTGGTAACATTTTGAATTTAAGAGATGAGTTTCTTTTGAATCTTTTTCACAGATGTTTTAATTCCCACTTTATATTATTGTCTTTATCTGCCTTTTTTAACTTCATTGTTGCTAACTTGGTGATTTCTGAAATATAGCTAAACTCATAGTGCAGTGACAAAGATTTAAGGCCCAATTACAAAAGACTTGCTCTCAGTGTAAGTGACGACTTACACTGACAGCAGGTTGAGAGCAGTTGTTTAGGAATTTGGTCCTCAGTATAAGCTTGTTTATAGATAGTCTCTACACTGAAGTAAGTCAATTACAAAGAGAACAGGTCTTTTGGAATCAGGGCAGACTTGCACTGAGGTCAACTCTTTTGGAATCTGGCCCTTAGAATGTTAAAGCCATCTGTATAGTCCCTCAGTCTCCATTTGCTTACTGTGTACCCTTGAGCAAGTCATTAAACCAGACAGTGTTCTTGGGCAATTGGGAACATCTGATTAGGTTTCCCAATGATTTCCTGGAGTGCATACCTAGTGCCTACTGATGGACCTAAGAACTTAACTGGAAAATGTTAGATTGCTTTCTGCAGCTAAGACAGGAACAGCTACTCTAAGAGGTGGAGGCCCTTAAGTCCCTTAGGCTTTTGTTCATAAGTGAGGGCAGGTGTTCAGGGCATTGGTCAGTGAGTGAGTGCAGCTGAGGCAGTAATGTAACAATGTACAAGGTGTGGTCATAGTCTTTGTGTAGTGACCTAACAGATGAACTTAAAGATGAAAGCAGCAGAATCCAGAGATGCTGGGTAAGATTAATAGTCTGGAATCACAGATTAGACCTACCACTGTCCTAGTCTGAGATTCAGCTGTGGTGATTTATGCACCTATTTGAATATACCCTCTGGACACCTCCTCCTTGAGTTGCACCAGAATGGTCCACTGGAGTAATGAGACTAAGGCCACTCACATGAGATTATATCTCTTGATATGCCCAAGAATGCTGCTACTGCTGCATTATAAACAAACTTATTGCTGAAGAGGAAAGGGAATGAGAATTCTAATTATCCTTGGTTGATGTGTTATCTAGAGACAGTAAGTAAGACGGGGGGCTTAGAAACCAGAAAGACAAATGACACCAGCTCAATGAAATCACAAATGCTGCTAGTACTAGGATTCATATCAACATTGCTTATAGTGTTTCATCATCTTAATGGCCTTTTCAGCACAAAAAATATAACACAGCCTTGTGGGTAATGTAAAGTTAAAGACCTTAAGTATCATTATATGCCTGTCAAGTTAGTGGATAACCAGAATTTTTTTACAGCTTACTTATATTTATAAATTTGAAAGCTTGAATTTTGTTTTTATAAGATTAAGAAGAAATATGTTTTTGTTAAACATCAGTGTTGGAACTTAAAAGTTTCTTTGTCACAGATGCTTAAAATATACAACTATTTAAGTATGTATGTTTGTATGGGAACTGTGGACTGGACTCTAACCCCCCAGCGAATTAAATCAATCGAGGCTGAGGCCAGACAAGTGCTCTCTAGTTGGCCTGAACTACACCAGGTCTCTATCTTCAAAGTCCCTATACCTAAAAACTATCAGGCCAGTCTTGGGGATGACCTTAGTGACCACCTAATTTATTTACTTCATAGTTGGCTCTATGGCCACAGCACTGTCTGCCTACCTCAAATCCCGGTAGCCTAGTATTTCACCAGACAACTTGTGTGTTTGCACATGTACAATTCATCTTTAGAATATCACCCACGCTCATGGCTATCAACCTCTGTTTGCTGCCTATGCCTAAATAGTGCTGCTAGGTGAATCTAATCTGCCCTCAGATAGCCAGATTCACACAGTAACTGACTGATATACTGTTTACAGCTGTTCACAGAACATTCTTTTCTGTATGTAGTAATGGACCATCAGTCCAGCTGGATTCAATCCCACCTGTGCAACTCTTGGATGAACTGCAGCTACCCTTGATGACCAATGAATATGGATAATCCCAGTCATAAATATATGATTGAGACCTGCAATAAAGAGGATGACAGGGTTGAAAATTGGTCACCACAGCCATGATCTTCATCTTCTTTCAAGAAAGTATTCATACATATACATATATTAAGCGAGAGAGAGAAAGATCAAATGAGCAAGTGAGTGGGAAAGATAGATAGATATATTGGCAGATATCGAAATAGATACAGTTATACACATACTACAAGAAAGATACAGCCAGACTAGAGTCTTCATTGTGCAACACTTTAAATCTCCTGTAGTGAAAGTTTATGGGATGTATTCAAAGGGGACTTTTAGGACATGCCATTATTTCAGTTACATCTCTTCTGAATGACCGTGACTTTTTAAAGTCTTTACTGGTATATTCAGGCCAACAATGCCAACCTCCCACTAACTGTAAATATGCCATGTTTCACCCTTTTTCCTACATGCATCAGTAGAGAATAAGTTGACTGCTTGGCTAGGTTTTGGAAACACAGAATTAAACCAACCCTGATGTCCATAAACATTAGGTGACTGCAAAAATTCCCAAATAACATCCAAATCAAAGGGTAAAAAGTTACACAGACAAACCGTTTAAAAAAAACTACAAGAAAGACAGTCATATTGTCTTCACTGTGTAATACGTCAAACATATATATATAAAAATATATATATATATATATAGATAGATATAGATATAGATATAGATATGTATATGTGTGTCTGTGTAGAATGAAAATCTGGATGGTCAGCATATGCAGTTGGTCAACAACTGTGCATAATTCACAGTCCATCGGTAGGGGGATATAACTTTTCCCTGGGGATTGCATAATATTTGAGTTAGTATATATATATATATATATATATATATATATATATATATATATATATATATATATATATATATATATATATATATATATATATATATATATATATCATCAGCAGGAGGTGTAGAGGGCTGCAAAAAACACTTTTCTCTTTTTTTGCATATTCTTAGGAATAGCCTCGGAGAATGCATAATAAGAGTGTCAAAGTAGTTTTGTTGAGAAGGCATAATAAGAGTGTCAAAGTAGTTTTGTTGATGCATGTGTGTCGATGTAAAGCATGTTGAAATTTTATATTGATTGACTAGCAGATCCATATATATATATATATATATATATATATATATATAGAGAGAGAGAGAGAGGAGAGAGAGATAGGTATGTTTTTGTATATAACTTTTTATATATGCAAATATTTACCTCTACATGCTTGTTTTTATTTATATTTTGTCTCAGTGGGCCACCGTAACATTGGCCCTATACTTTCTCCCTTCCTATTTTTGTTTTGTTTTATACAAAACATCATATTGTCCTTCCCTTGTACATGATCTCTACTTCGTCGATCACTTAATCACCTCTAGAGAGGTTCCAGTTTCCTCAAAATCAGAGGCACTGCCGATTCAAAAAACATGCAAGGAATAATAACCTGAGTCCATTCCTGTGCTACCACACTGCAGCCCTCAGAACACTCTTTGCTTGCTGCCCCATTATGGAGTCACTTTTTCTTGCCTGAAATGCAAGCTTGTACTGCCTAGCACCCTTTGATAAATAGAGTTACATGCCTAATCATGCTATCATGCACAGTGATCTGTAAGCTAATAGACTGAGTATAATTTATTGTTTTACTGTTATCTGATCTGTCTTCAGTGCTCACAACCATATTAGGATGTCAGGACATACCAGTGGGAGATATGTCCACTTAAGACCCTTTTCTTACTGTATACCCATATTACAATTTCTGCAATCCTGAATGCCCATAATATAGCACTTGGAAAATGATGGCAGAAGCAATAAAGTACTGGCAGCTGCCCACTGAATTCTGCAGGTTCCCCACCATCATTTGCAGCAGTCCATTTCTTATGGGTCACCTAACATCCCAACTGTGACCCTTAGCCCGACCCTTAGCCTCTTAGTATCCTGTCCAGAACTCACTGCTTGGTCAGTTTTGGAATACCTTCGCTTCTCAGGATTCATTGATAAAAGAAAGATGGACCCATGGAGTTGCTACAGAATCACACATGTTTACCAAGTATTTCTTAAAGAGGTCTTGGGGCTATTTGTAAAACTCACAACACATTCAGTGGCATGTTACTCTTATGCTGGCTGCAGAAAACTCTCTGTTTAGCTTCATTACCATCACAGTCCAGTGTTCCATATCACATCTGGTACGCTATCTGCTTTGACTTCCAGTTCTGGAGCTAGGGTTCTAAATATGTGAAACTGCTGCCAAGAAAGGGAATTAGTGATGCCATTCCACTGCCCCAGCACATAACTCACAGTGAAAGAAATGCTATATTGCAAAGAATGCAGAACTAGTTTCTTGATTATCCTGTGGACCCTATCAGACTGGGCATACCTGAATGTAAGTGCTGATACCACCACTGCCTGGTTATCTGAGTGGAACCTGATCTTGTTATTTCCCAGGCCTCTTTGTGAACACACTAGGGCTGCCAAAACCAACATTATATCTAGAAATGTTAAGTCTGTTCTTTTTTCCATCTCCCATTCTGTTGGCCAAGTCACTGAGAACCACTTCCCACCTAGGAAGCCATCAATCACATTGAACCTGTCATGTTAATGTAAAGTTCTACCTCCCACCTGCTTACTCAGCCCTCTTACAAAATCATGACCCCCGTTACAGTGTCTCAAGAACTGCAGGCAGACCTCCAGGTTGGCCCACAAAACTTGAGTAATCCTGATTCGATGGAGTTTTTAACAACAGCAACAACTGCACAAACTAAAAAAAAACACAAAAAAAACAACTGCCACAGACTTCTTATATGCAATTTATTCACCTCAAGTGCCTCGGCATATAAGCCTTCAAGGAGTACCAGCACATAACACAAAAACTTATTTATATAACATTAAAAGAGAAGGAAGCAGCATCTATACAGGTGTGAACCGTTTATCATGAACTAATTATTTAGTCATGTATTTCCAGTTACTTTCATTGTTTAACCCTGCTGGTACCAGATGGAGTTTTTGCCTGACTCCTTTCAGCTGTTAAGCCACTGCACTGCTGAATGTTTAACCAGGGGGCAGTTGTCCTATAAGGCAGAATTGGTCAGCTGCAATAATTATATGCTCTTGCCTGTCCTTGCCTTTCACTTCCCTTCCATTCCCTGTATCTTGCTTCATAGATGGGGAAATTTATCCCTTGGAGTCAAAGTCAGGGCTCTCAGGCATCAGTCTTTAGCCCAAGGGTACTCACATATCACAAGTATGTCCCTAAATTCCACCACTCCCTTTAAACTAACTCTTCTGGTTGTGACCATGTTTAGAAAGTCATCTGCATGACATTTCTCTTGTGCCTGGCAGATCCAGTGTGATGTCAAATTAAACTTTTCAAGGGTGGCACAGGCTACCATGGAACCCATGGGCATGGCTTTATCAAAGTAAAACTTACTTCCCAGCATCATCCCAACGTGTGTGACTTTAAGTTGTACTTCTAATAGCAAGAAAGCTGATTTGATATACAACTTGGTCATCCATGAAAACCATAAGACCTTCAAGATATCTGCTACTTCACTGAGCACCATACTGCACAGAGATCTCCTGGACCAAACTCATGTTAACAAAGATTTAACATAGGAATTGTTAAAGAGAGAGATAAACTGGAAACCAAAAGATGACAGGCAAATAACAGTGACCCAGGACAGTGGACTATGTACATGCTGGATTACAAAGTCCATTCAAAACATTAGAGAAACAGATATATATATGGGTTCTATAAAACAGAACAAACTGGAAACAGTTGCACATTTGTTACTGAGTATAATAAACTGATGACATAGGACTTGTATACCAAAAGGTACAAAAATGTGGCAACATTGCTATACCAGGGATTGTGCAAATACACCAATACAGATGTAATTAAGAGGCATTAGAAACAGGAGCCACAAAGCATTATACAGCATGGTGGAGTTTATATTACATGGGATCACCCATTACCAAGAGTTCAAATAGTAGATGTGAGGAAAACAAATATAGTGGTCCACAAAAAAAAGACAAAAGTAGCATTGATCATTAAAATTGCTACTTCAAGTGATTACAGTGTCTTATGTACAGGGTTTACATGTGAAACAAGGGCAATTGGGAAGAAAGACGCCCACACAGTTCCAGGTAGGAGCAACAGGTCTTATAAAAAATAGATTACAGTAGTACATATACATGCTACCAACACATGTATCTTCATATGAATTACAAAAGGAAGCAATGCTGGGCAGATTGCAGGTGCTAAGCACAGCACTCTTAGCTAAAATCAATGGCCAAAACAATATTCATTTCATGAACTCTAATCATGCCCTAACTTAAGAATGGGATTCGTTGCTGTCATGTATTACAAAACTCAAAAGACTTGAAAAAACTAAGCCACCGGATCCTTTATTTAGATGGAGTGCCTAATGTTTGGCTAAAGGTATTAACATCTTTACACATAATTTAGCCCTAAATAAGAATTACTTATATGCACATCCTAAACAGTGACCGAGTTGGTTAACAACAGGAAAATGATAGTCTTCCTTAAATGTGAACCTGCAAAGCCATCCTAGGAACTATAGATGAATAACTCGCCTTCTGACAGCAAACAAATTATATACTGGAATTGATGCAGAGTTTACAGTCATTTAGAAAAAAACAAATATAGCAATAGAACAAAATTCATAGGAAGCAAAGGATCATTTTTTGCTAAACTAGGCCATAATAGAGAGTTGTAATAACAGGATGGTGTGGTACATTACAAAAAAATCATATGAGTGTATCCCAAATTCCTGGATAATGGAATGCTTACAGATATATATATATATATATATATATATATATATATATATATATATATATATATATATATATATATATATATATATATATATATATATATATGTATATATATATATATATATATATATATATATATATATATATATATATATATATATATATATATATATATATATATGTATATATATATATGTATATATATATATGTATATATATATATGTATATATATATATATATATGTATATATATATATATATGTATATATATATATATATATATATATATATATGTATATATATGTATGCATGTATATGTATATATATATATATATATATATATATATATATGTATGCATGTATATATATATATATATATATATATATATATATATGCATGTATATATATATATATATATATATATATATATATATGTATGTATATATATATGATACACTCTGCAATGGTCAATTACATTGCAGTGTCTATGAAACAGTGGCAAATCACTTTGCAGTTAAGAAATGACAGAACAAATTATTATCACATGGATAAAAACTCAGAGAAACATTACTGGGTGATTCTTTGTCACCACTGCTGTTTTGTCTTCCCTTAACCCATTACAGCTGTTTCATTAATAGGTTAGTCTATGGTTATAGCTTAACTCCAAGACTCCAAGACATCCACCTAAAGGCATCTCATCTGCTTTTGTAGATTATTTAAAATCATATAGTTCATTGGTGAAAGACCAGAAAGCACCACTACAAATTGTTAATCCTTTCTCAGATGATAAACGAAATTTCATTTAGGTTTTAAGAAATTTGCAAAAGCAGCATTTATAAAAGGAAAACTGCAATACCATGAAAATATCAATCAGGATCATGAGTGAGATATAAAGAAACTTGATCAGGAGGGAGTGTATGCATACTTGGAAATAGATGAAAGGTCAGCAGTGAAACATGTACAAGTGAGAGTAAAGCTCAGTAAGAAATATTTCAGAAGACTACAGCTACTATTGAAAATGTCTTTGACATGTAGGAATAAAGTCCAAGCTATAAGTCAATTACCTTTTCGTGTTGTAAGTTACAGCTTTGGTATGACTGACTGGCAACAAAAACATTGAACCACTTACAGAAGAAAACTGCATCATAAACTAATCTCGCTGGAGGTCCTCATCCCGCCCCCACCTGAAACAAAAAAGACCACAGTGAAAAACTTCTCAAAAGCCGATTTAACACTTCTAAAAACGAGTGTGGTCTCCTTTAAGGCCCCTGAGCCAGTGGTAAACATTACTCAAACCGCTGAATCACTTACAAATGCCTTCTACCAACACCTACAGGACTGCATGGATCAGGCAATCCCAAACAAAACTAAGACTCTCTGTACCAAAGGCAAGCATCCAGTCTGGTGGACCCCAGCCATAAACAAGCTCGACAACAAAAGGAGGAAGCTACTACAAGATAGAGCAAAATCCTTGAAAGGTAAGACACCTTTGATCATTATAAGTAAAAAACTAAGAGCTCTTATAAAATCATCCAAGGCAAATTTTGAGAGAAAAATCGCCAAGGACTCTAAAGACAATCATAAGGCCTTCTTTAGCTATGTTAGAAACCTAGGAGGAAACTCCCAGATATGCTCAGAATTAGTTCAAAATGATGTGAAAATTACTAAACCTACACACATTGCTAACATACTGGCTGACAGGTTCAGTGCAAACTTCTCCCCTCCCCAAAAGGAGAGATATCTATTCCAGAGGATTGTAGCCCCCCAAACATCTCCAACGTCCAGGTGAGAACTGCCCTCACTAAGGCAAAAAACACAGCATCCATGGGACCGGATGGTGTCTCCGGCTGTGTGCTTCATGAACTCAACGAGGAATTAAACCCACAGTTAGGACAGCTGTTTAATCTTAGCCTCACCTCAGGATATGTACCCAAGGAGTGGCGCACGGCGACTGTGATCCCACTTCATAAGGGCGGTGCCTCCACAGACCCTGGAAATTACCGCCCCATTAGCTTGCCTTATCTGCAAAGCCATGGAGAGGATCATAATGGAACTCATAAATAAAGACATAGGGAACTTGCAGACTTTGGATCCAACCCAGTTTGGCTTTGTCAAGGGCAGATCCTGCCTCTTAAACTTGGTTGACTTTTTCGAGACAGTCACCAAGGCCATTGATGAGGGAAAGGCAGTCCATACAGCCTACCTCGACCTGGCAAAGGCCTTCGACACAATACCCCACTCAGGTATCATCGAAAAACTCATCAGCTTGAATGTAAACCCATACATCACAAGATGGGTTGCAAACTGGCTAAGTGACAGAACCCACAGGGTCAGAGTTGCTGGAGCCATGTCAGACTCAAAGCCTGTCACAAGTGGTGTCCCACAGGGCTCAGTCCTGGGTCCACTCTTGTTCAACATCTACTTTTCTGAAGTACAAGCAAACACAGGAGGGTTATGGCTGACAAAGTTTGCTGATGACTGCAAACTGGGCACCATAGTCGAAAACACATCTGACACAGATATCCTCCAGAAAGGCCTCACAGAAACGGATAACTGGTGCCAGAGCCATGGCCTGAAGTTAAACGCCAAAAAATGCATAGTCATACCCTTTGGGAAAAACAAGGTTACCCCTAGCTACCATATAGGTGGCAATCCACTGAGCATAGAAAAAGTCATCAGGGATCTGGGGACCCAAGTTGACAGTAGCCTTTCGTTTGACACTCATGTTGCTAAAGTAGTTAGGAAAACCTTCTATATCGCCCACCTGATCATGAAGGGATTCACATCTAGATCAAGGGAGGTCATCGTCCCCTGTACTCATCACTCATTAGACCTATGATTGAGTACAATGCCCGTTCGAATGTATCTGACCAGACACCTGCTGCAGCTTGAAAGGCCCCAAAAGTTCCTCACCAAAAGGATAAAGGGTCTCAAAAATATGTCTTATGCTGCCCGACTGAAAGAACTCCAGCTCTATTCAGTCTCATACCGCTTGCTCAGAGGTGACCTGTGCCTGACATATAAGGCCATGTCAAACCCAGATTTGATGAATATGCTTCACCTCAAAAATCTAGATCCCTCAGAACCACAAGGGCGGGAGACTTAAACCTTGACACGGTTATAAATAGAACGTGCTGGAGGGACAGATTCATCACCCAGAGACTCCCTATGCTGTGGAACAAAATCCCGGTACATGTGAGGCAGAGCACCTCGCTGGCCTTGTTCAAGAGGAATCTTGACCAATGGATGGGAGATCGCAGATATACCCCAGGGATTACTTCAGTGTCACTGCTTGACAGAGGCACAGAAAAATGATAGGCATAGTTTTTATTCAAACTAAAGGGGTGGCGAAAGCCACATAACTATGGGCTAGGCTTATAAATGCCCTTGGGCAGATAGCCTAGTATGAACCTATGAACCTATGATTATCAAATCATATATAAAAAAACAATACCTCTCAACCTCTTAATGCAAAAAATCTTGGCAAAGCCATAAATAAAGTGGGACAAAGGCCCAAAAATAGGTACAATTTTTAAATATTGCTCTTATAATCTTAGAAAGTTGATATAATAGGTTTTGAATTAGAATGGATTTTCTGAAGGGTATGAAGTCTGAAACTCAGATGTCTGTCATTATTTTCTAACTTCAATCTTTAATGATTTGCCACTGATTTGCCATAAAACCACAATTTTATGAAAAATGGACCAAAAAATATGAGGCAAAAATCTTGACATTCTGCGAAATTCTGTACAGTTGAGGGGTATGAAAACAATGCATATCAAGATTATGCATCTCTCCTTCTGAAGGACATGTGGGCCTCCATGAAAGTGACTACGTGTATAGATCTGCAGTTGTGGGACTACATACATATTTGCTGAACTCATCAGGGCCAAGCACAGTGAAAGCTGTAGATATGAATCGAAGAAGTCTAAGATAACATCTTTGCTCGGTTTGGCAAAAAGTATTTAAGTACAAAGCAGTAATGGAAATCAAACCAGAAGAAAACAAAAATCAGACAGTAACTGATAGTGCCAAAAAAAATAAAGAATATAAACAAAAGAATCAGTAGAAAAGGAAACAAAATTGGAAAGTCCACAAATATAGTGGCAAGCATAGAGATCTTCTGGAACAACATTATGTTGACCAACATTTGATGGCTAAGGAAAGATGAATTAAAACCAAAAGATGAAAGTCTAGTTGCACGAGATTGTGGATTATGTACACATTGGTTTGAAAAGTCTGTAGGACGAGTGGAAGAAATGGACAAATGTAGTTTCTGTAAAACAGAAGTGGAAACAGATGCACATCTCATTGCTGGGTGTGGTACACTCATAGCTGAGGGTCTGTACACTGAAATGTGGTAAGACAACAACTGGGGATTGTGCAAAGACAGCAATATAGAAGTAGCTGAGAAGAAATGGTAACATGAACCACAAGCATTATAGTCAGTGATGGAGTTCATATCCCATGGGATCATCCATTACAATCAATTAAAAAATATGTGCAAGAAAACCAAATACAGTAGTTCAAGAAAAAAAAAGACAAAAATGGCATTGTTCGTTGAAATTGCTACACATAGCAATTACAGATTTTTATGTACAGATAGATACAGAGTTATAAAATACTAGGACTTGCAAACATAAATGAGAGTATTAAGGAATAAAGATCCACAGACAGTCAACACTGAGAAAACATTTTACAATCCTGCTTAAATACGCTGCCAATACAAGTATCCCCATATGAACTGCAGGAGGACACAATTCTGCACACATTGCAGGTGCTAAAAAGAGCACTGTTATCTAACATCAAAAATTAAAACAATACTAATTTTATGAACTCTAATGGGATCCTGACATGAGAAACCCAAAAACACTGAGGGAAATTAAACTGGGAGATACCTAAACTTCCTTTAACTCTATTGCTTATTTAAATGTTTCTCCCTCTGTTAAAGATAAATGCTGGATCATTTTAAATTCCCTGGTTTCTTTTTGGGGACCACCCCAAAGGGGAGATTTTTGTAGCGTGGAAATGGAGTGTCAAATGGCCCAGCCAGCAAGCCTAAACAAACTTCCTTATCCAGCATTTACTATACCAAAGCTTCCTGCCCCTTTATGAAGAGAATTTTCACTGTTTTCTTGAAGGGATCAGAGAAGTTTTAATCATAAAACCGTCCTAAAACCCAATTGTCAGTAGTCTGGCCATGTTCAGATCAGGGTAGTCACCCAGTATATTCTACAGTGCATCAGTTTTAATTGGGGAAATCCCCTTCACTCTGAGGGGAGCACTAGACCAACTGCTACACCCAAATAATATGCTTTATTACTTAATCCTCTAAGACAAGACTCAGTGCCCCCTGAAGGCAAGTCTCCCCATGTTGTGAACCCCAAACCAATCAAAGGACTCTTGTTTAAACATACAGCTAAGGCTTGGTTGGGCCTGCATCATCTGCATAAGTGTGCAAAGCGGCATGATGTCCAGTGGCATATTCCAACACTGAATGCGCAACAAGCTTTGTCAGCCTTCTTCGCTTCCTGCTGCCTTACCCAGTGAAACTGTCTTGTCCATGGTGCCAAGCCATATGTCAATGTGTTTCAGCTCCTAGTGTACAGTTTTGTCCACTACTTTCAGCTTACAAAGCTTCTGGACATACCAGAGCCAAGATAACCTAAACAATCTGTGAATTCCTCAGCATCATGATGTAAGCTAACATCAGCATTCTCTGCTCTAGGTCCTTTTCCAATGTGATGTCCATAGGATACATAAATTCTGTCACCCACTTCTCCCAGTTCTACACCCTTCCTTTTGGCAACTTACTCCAAAGCAATGCTTTGAACACTGCTGTAAGATGCAAGATCCATATTTATCTACAGCTCAGTGTGTCCAGTATTCCCCAGACCCCCATAGCATCAACCAGTTTAAAGACTTCAGTGTACTCACCCCATAAGTTCTTTTTAACTGACAATGGGCTCACTGTCCATGCCTGAGAGGTGCACCTTACTCAAGTCTATGGCCCCTATATCAGCTTCAGACACACATCTCTTTGGAATTTTGGGAGCTCTATATCCCATTGTTGACCACCCCAAGAAGCCCAGTGTTCCTGCACCTGCATCTCTATGCCTTCATGACTGCTGCCGATGCAATTGTGTTTACTTTGCCTTGACCGCTGTTGGTTCACTGTTCATTTGCTTCTGCCATCTTGTGGCATCTTTTTGTCTGGGTCACTGTGTTCATTCATAAAGAAAGGAATTCACTTGCCCCATCAGTGTATACCATCTATCAAAATTCACCTCATTCCTAGGCATTCTGCAATCCAAACAGAATGGTCCTGTTTATATCCTCTCCAAACTTCAAATAACTCCCTATGACTTGGGAAGCCCACTGAAGGAGAGCATTAGCCCGCTAGTCTGGTTGCCAGCCAGTCATGTATGCCAAATCACCTAACAAGGAATTGCTTAGCTGTTCCTGCTTTACCTAATGCAGGTTCTAATTACACTTCTACCACTGTTTCACCTTGATTTCTTTCACCTTGCCCTTGGACAAAAAGCTTAGCTAGGACTGAACAAAAAGGTAACCAGCTTCAGGTTCAAGGTGCTAGGGGCCATGATCAGCAGCTGCTAATGGGCTTTACTACAGCATCGGAATTAAGAAATGAATATTGATACAGTAAATGGTGTCAGGGCTTAGAAGCTGAAGCACTTAGTGGGTGGCATGGTAACTGTAGCAAACCAGTTGCTACAATGAACCACTGTATTTATAGCAAGCAGTGTGCTACAGTGCTACCGTTCAAAGCAGAAAATTGTGTTTTCAAGAATTGAGCAGTGTCATGCCTTTTTTTTCTTTATTGATCCTCAACTTGAGTTGAAACAAGTACAGATCAGAGAGAGACTGGATATGGGGGAATTTAGAATGGACTACTTGTAT
This sequence comes from Protopterus annectens, assembly GCF_019279795.1. Classification (NCBI taxonomy): domain Eukaryota; kingdom Metazoa; phylum Chordata; order Ceratodontiformes; family Protopteridae; genus Protopterus; species Protopterus annectens. Next base: position 521,560,369 of record NC_056744.1, on the reverse strand, counting down.
TTATTCCTCAACATAGAGGGGTTTGTGAATCCCAGATTGTGGAAGGGTATCAAATGTTTGATGAGCTATGCTATCTATGAATCCTTTTTAGTCTACATTTTAATGTCTTCTCAGAACAAATTCTGCAATAAACAGAAAAATATTAGTAATCTACTGAACGTGCCCAGGTTGAGCAGTATGTGCATTATAACTGCATTTAAAACCCAACTATTTCCATTCCCTTTTCAATGGTGATGGATCTTTTTGTCCCAACAGACTTTATGATGTTCTTAATCATGTATATTTGTTTTACTTTTTTAAGTGCATTATTGCAACCTGCCTGGTTTAATTGCCCCAGGTTTCCTGTTTTGGGAAGAAGGAAAAAAAGAAAGGATGAGATGGGAACCTCAGGCTTAAGATGGTCTATTAAAGGTCATGGTGGCTTTCTCTGTCTCCATCTCCCCTAATCCCTATCCCTCCTTTGTTTTTTAATAGAGGTCAAGTCTTGCTATAAGTGCATGTTTGTGTGCTGGTGTATGTCCCTCTGAGTGAATACATGCATATGCATTTGTATGTGTGCTAAATTTATAATCTCTCTCAACTCAGCCATGCCCTTCGCCACCTTACCATTTCTTTGGTAAAGTAAATGACAAAATGTCCTCTATGAACTGTCCCTCTACCCCAAGACTTGACCCTGAAGCTTAGCAGATGCTTGTTAGGGCTTTACATGTGGCTTGCTGACCTCTGTTTAATATAACATACAAGGAAAAAAAGAAAAGAAAAACCTGGAAACAATGGCTCAGAATAATAACTCTCACTCAGCTGCCTGAAGTCAAAGGTTCTACCACAAACACAAGTATTCTGTAACCATATTTCCTGACCCAAAATCCCAGCATAGATGTCCTTGGCCATTAAGCCCATGTTCCTTTCTTTCTGTCTTTCTTTAAACATAAAATAGGCTGCTTTGCCAGATTCTGATGCACCAGTCGACCACAAGCCACAGTGGCTATTAATTAAAACAAAACACACACTCACACATATATATATATATATATATATATATATATATATATATATATATATATATATATATATATATATATATATATATATATATATATATATAGATAGATAGATATACATATATATATATGTATGTATATATAATTCTGAACTGTGATGAGTCCTAATGGTGCTTCCATAACCTCCCCTTACTGCTGCCATGAGCTGTTCCTCATTAACTGCAATGTATATCCTATATGCATGCATTTCATTAGGTCTGCATAAGTATTAGGACTTGTATTCTACTGTCTAAATACCAGGAGCCATAGCAATTAGTTCACAACAAGGAAACATCAGGAATATATAGGAAACCTCAACAGGGTAAAGTAAATTAAATACTGAATGTATTATTTTTGACAGCAGATTTGAACGCCTCATCCAGTTTCATCTGCCTACCTTCCTACACAAAATAAGCAATGAAACTTTTGATCTAATGTCCAACAATTTCCTTGTGTTACGCTCCCTGCATGAATGCATTTCATATGGTTAATAAATAGAGTTGTGGAGGCTTTGTTTAAGATTTTTAGATAGTTCTTACTATGCTTCTGCATGTATACAACTGTTTCTGTCACCAAAGAGCTATTTCTATATTTTATAACGTGTTGATATTTGAGTCGTGTCTATACAACCTCAGGAAGAATCCATGCTACTGGGTTGTTGGACATTTTTGTTTATAATATTAATGAGAACTAAAAGTAAACTAAGCGAGTAACAATGAGCCAATTTCCATTCCTTTAGTGTTGATATAGCCATTAAGGGGTACTCAACTGTATGGTTTTGCAAACAGAGTCTGAAAAGTTAAAACAACATGTTGTAGACAACTTTATTATTTCAATGTCAAAAATCTTTTGTAGACCTCTAAGGCCTCTATAGCTGTATCCAACCTTCAGCTTACACAGTAACTGTGTATCTCTGTGATTAGTGAACTGAAGGCATCATTCCTTGTGACTATTCTATCCTGTCTCAGAGGTTGACATAGTCTTAGTCAAAAGGCAAATATATGAGTTAAGCATAAACAATGAATTTTATGACAAAAGTTGTAGCATAGACTCACCAACTTGCAAGTAACAGCAACAGTGCAATATATATATATATATATATATATATATATATATATATATATATATATACATACATACATACATACTGAATGTTTTCTAGCCCACCTTAAGCTGTTCCCATCCAGCCTGAATTACTTGACATGCCCTGATTACAGAGTCAAAAGATTACCTCTTCTGGGTCAATTCTGATTCAGGTAGTGACTCAGTCTGATAGTGCTTGCTATTATATCACTGGTAGTTAGCAGTTTTACTTTAATTAGCATTCATTGTGTTTTTTTATTAATAAATCATGTGCTGACCTTGAAAGTCAATGCTGGTTCCAAACAGATCTCCGAACAAACGACTTCTCAATAACAATAACAAAAAAAAAAAAAAAAAAAAAAAAAAGCTGTTCTGTCTTTTAATGTGTATTATAAGTAGAAAAATGGATAAGTAAACATTGCCAACAAGGCTACATTTTTAATCAAGTTGTAAACTTAAGACTCCAAGAACAAAGGTTTTAATACTTGATTGGGGAAATCAAAGAACGAAATACAAAATGTAGCTTTGTTGTCAGTGTTCTTATACCCAGCACTTTTTACGCATATTGACATGACATGTTTTGTGTCAAAATAAACAGCAATAATTTAATAGGCTTAGCTCATGTTACTTGTACAAAATCATGAGCCAATCAACAATCATTATGTTACGTTATCATTTTTTTTTTCACATTTTTTGATCCATAATATGACTTTTCCCAGAATAAAATGTCATTGGCAGGATGCAATGAAACATGCAAACCCATTTTATCTCTGTAGCATTTTATAAGGAAACAGATTATCCCAAGTTGTTCATTCTGTTATCACAGTTTAATTTTATTATTTTACAGCTAACCTGCCATTATAACTGAGAGACAGTCAGAAAAATATAAAAAATAGCTTGGTATGAACTTCGACACAAAACAAAACTGTCCAATATGCAGTATTTCAAATACTGATGATTTTAAATAACTATTTAATTGAAACTGATATTAACTACATAGAAATCAGTATCAGCAGACACTGCCAGCTTGACAGCGGTAATTTAAGTATGATCATAGAATTCCTGCTTTCATTTGAAGTTTGTTGCGTCTGTCATTGCTTTTTATACTTCTTTTTGTTGTCTTTGCTTTACTTGCAGCTGCCAGGAACTAGCAGATCCCTTGGAGTAAGTGTGTTATTTTATATATATGTATTTGTTTGTTGACAGATAGACATATTAATCTGACTCCAGTCTCTCTTCATACCATGTATCATTTATATGCTTTTATTTAATTATTTATTTTTTATAGATTTTGTTGTGTTTTAGTTCATCTGGATTTTACTAGGTATTTTGAGTGTCTTATTCTCCTTTTATGATTTACCACTTTTTAAAACACTTAGGCTCATACCTCTACAATACCTACCTGATATTGAAGATGAAATCTATGAACTGGTTACTTTATTTTTGAACATTGGTTAATTTAGTGTTACATTAATATGTTTTGACACTGTAATGCTTAAAATAAGTGCACAGCCATGTGCTAATAAAAGATGTTGCATTTGAAGAACATACTATATATAGTCTGTTTTTAATGTATTGCAGTTTGCTGCCAAATATTATAAAGATTATTGTAAAACAAAAACAGAATGTTGCTAGATATTTTCATGATAATGCTGAGTGTTTCTTGAGCATCAGCTGTTAGAAGGAAACAGATTTAGGTTTTATACAGAAATAGTATCAAAGACGGTTATTGAATGAGACACCCTTATCTCTAAGATAGGAAGGAAAGCAAACTTACAAACTTCTTCACCTTCTGCACTTAGTTTTGTTCTGAATTATAATGTTTATGCTGTTGAAGGGCTCATAAGATCTACCATCCCTCAGGCATTATTTTCCTTTCTTTGTTTTATTGTCTTTCAGATCACTATACTGCATTTATGCATTCTGGGTCAGACAAATGTTTACTTTCCTTATCAGTCATATCCTTATTAACATTTTTGTAGCAGCACACTATCATTTTTTGGAAGTCATCATTTAGAAAAGGGATGCACAGTGATACACAGTTATTAAATATTTGCCCATATGATACAGACTTGTGTTTGAAAAAAGAAACTTCATGGATCATCCTTTCAGGTTTATCTTTCTTTATTTATTTACTTCTTTATTTTTATTTGCCTCCTGTATAGAGCACTGATCAAATTTGACCATATGCAGGTTTAGCCTGGGCTACATACAAGTAACAACAGTAAAGTAAGATTAGAAGTATAACTAATTTATACAATATAGCAAAATAACATAATATAATGTAGATGAAAAATGTAACAGTTTACAGGATGAGTTAAAATGAATTAGGATCAGGAGTATACAATGTTCAATACAGGAAAATGTGGTTTAACAAAAAAAGGATATATTATATGCAAATTATTGAGGAAACTTTAGCAGCGAGGAGAGTGCAAAAAGTTAAAATACTAAGAGCTACAATGGTATAGCTAATAACAGAGAAGTGGATATTAGATTTATAGGAAAGAATGGCAAGGGCAACCTGAGGAGGAGTGGGTGAGAGTTTATAAACTGATGAATTTAGGAGATTTAACAGCAACAAATGTCTGTCTATAATGTCATAATGCAATGATAGGCATTAGGTGACATGGACTGCATTCTGGCATGTGCACTTATGTTGCTCAGCTAGGTTCTGTTTGTAATCTCTTATTTCAGTGGGTTTGGGTGGTAATGATTGCCATTGTTTAGGGGTGAGAAAAGAGAAGCTGTGGTCTGTGGAATGAAGTTTATTGGATGGAGTTATGAGAGTGGGGCCATTAATGGATTGCTTTTTAAGTAGTAGTGTAGGTTGGATGTAGTTGGTCTCATAGCTGGGGAGTGTCTTGGTATAGGAGTTTGAAAGAAAGGTTTTCAAGAAGGAGACTGGCTCTTCCTTGAATGGGTTTCCAATTTGCCTTTTCCAAGGTGATACAGTGATGTTCTCACTGAGGGGAGTTGGAGATTAAATTAAAGTTTCTAATACAAAGAGAATGTGAGGTGGTAGTGTTTTTTTAAGGTAGTGGCAAATATAGGTAAGCTGTACTCTAGTTGTGTAAGCAGGACACCATTGCCTTAAACTGCTCTAGAAGGCTGTGAGAGGAAATGAACAATTTTTTGGACCCAGCAGTGGAGACAGTTAACTTTGGATCTGACTTTCTGAATGTGGTATTAAAAGTTGAAGGATTGTTCAAACCAGTTGCCAAGGTATAAAAATTATGTGGTGGACTGAAATACATTAGTGATCAGTTGACATAATTGTAGAGGTCTTACAAGGTTCAGTCCTGTCCTCCAGCCAAAATCTATTTGGAGTTTAAATATTTTTCTATCCTTCTCTGTGAGGTTGCTCCCACCTATGAAAAACATGTTGAATTGTCCATCTCAAATGCTCCAAATAATAGAGCTGTGGGCAGCAACACAGACACTACATGGTCCCCTATGGGGGAAGATGTGTATATACCAGCCACTTTGGTCATGTACTGTGGACCACAGTAGCCTTATGATAGGAGAACACAGATCACAGACTGCCCATTATGGCAGGGCTACCCACTCGAAGAATGTAAAATATGACTGTAGATGATTTGGTTATGTTGATTAATGTCAACAAAATGGGCATGAGTATTTGCCGGTATTAAGTGAGTTTAGGACCCGGCCTACTCCAACCTACGCCAGGGACCCATGTTAACAGTAGGAGGAGTATATGTGCCCCTATTGGCCAGTGTGTGTCTCCCATAAAGCCTAGCAGCCCTAGGTCAATGAGCTACTGTCTGGCCAGTATCCAGATGCCCAGCTTGAGTTATCTGGGATAGCTCTCTTGAGTGAAAGCAGGATGTAAAACCAATCAACCTGCCAGACATGAACTAAGAATTGCTGCACTCATTGTAAGTTCACTGACAGAATGTAGCTTAGAAGTGGATGGCATGATGGTAAAGGGGAGTCTGGGCATCATATATGTCCAGCAAACAAGATGGAAGGGCAGTGCAGCAAAGCCATTTAAATTAGGATCCAGAGTCTACTACTCAGGAGGAGGACAGGCTAGAAATAGTGTGGGAATTCTGGTGAGGGAGAGGTTCAAGAAGGCAGTAAGGGGTGTCATCAGAATTAGTGACAGATTCAAGGCAGTCAGACTCTAACCTAATGATGGGGCAGTATACATAATTTCAGCCTATGCCTCAGCAGGGTTGTCATAATGAGGAAAAGAGTGCAGTCAGATAGCAGTTGCAGGACCTACCTGAATGCACATATCGAAACTGAACAGCATATACCTGAGTCCACATTGGTAGGGCAAGAGGAATAAAGAAGGAGATGCCATTCTGGATGTCTGTCAGGCAAATGGCTTAATAGTCACCAATACATGGTTCATAAAGAGATATAGACACAGGATCACATACAAGAGTGGCCAACATGCAACTCAAGTAGACTTCCTTCTAATAAGGAAAGGGTGCTGGGGTAGAATCAGCAATTGCAAATTCATCCCACTGAAACAGTCAGCCAACATTCAGCCCACAGCATAAAGCACTGATTTCCACAATTAGCTGCAAACAGTAGTAAGAGAAGGCACTAAGGTCAACAGAGACCAGGCTGAAGACCTGGAAGCTGACTGGAAAGAGAAAACACAACAGTTTAAGGAATTACCCATGGCTCTAGAATCTCAAGAGGAAGAGGAAATAGGTGGAGTTGAAGAAGAATAGCAGTGCCTCAAAACAGCATGTGCGAGGACTGTAGAACAGATGTGTGACCAAGCCAGGTATGGAAATAAGGTATATAAAGGTGGAAGGCAGACGTCCAGGAAGTTGTCAAAAGAAAGAAGGCATGCAGGAAAAAGTGGACGATAGAAAAGATGGACCAAGCTAGGAAGGAATACTGGTTGGCTAACAAAGAAGCTAAGAAAAGAATCACAATAGCAAAGAACAAGACTTCAGAGGCACTCTACCAGCTCCTGGAAAGTGAGTAAGTAGATGGCACAAAGAAACTATATCAGGTTGCAAGGAAAGACTGAAAGATAAAGAAGATAGACATGGTTTATAAGGGATACCAGCAGCAAACTGCTTACCAGTCCATGGGACATCAAAGGCAAATGAAAGGAATGCCTTCAGCAGCTTCTGGGTGAAAAAAAACTCAGAGAAGCTATTCTTCCACAATCACAGAGATGAGGAGAAGCCCACCATGAGGAACAGCATAAGGAAAAATGCAGTCAGGGAAAGCAATATGCTCAGAAGTGGTCACATCAGATATAATAAAGATGCTGGATAAGATGGGGAGAAATAACTGCTGAGAGTATTCATAGCAGTATGGACAGAAAGGCATATGTCAGTGACTGGTAAATAAACATACTAGTGCCAAATGTTCAAGAACAAAGGGAACATTCACAAGTCTGAGCAGTACAGCGATATCAAGCTCATGTCAAATTGTTTGAAAGGTCTGGAGAGGACAACTGATAAATGAACACGCAAAACAATCAAACGTAATATGGGAGGTGAGCACTTTGAGACTGAGATCAGGATGCAGCTCAACTAAACCAATGTTTTTAGTGAGACAGATAGCTGAGAAGAAGCTATTGATGAGGAATGAGTCCATCTGGACATTGCTGGACTTAGAGAAAGCATATGACAGGGTCCCAAGAAAGCTGATTTTGGCAGTCCTGCAGTGGTTCAAAGTCCAAGAAACACTGGTAGAATTAGTGCAAGTTATGTGCAAGGACCCAATGACTCATGCACGAGCAATGTTCAGTCTCACAGAGCAGTTCCCAGTGGGAGTGGGTGTGCACTAGGGTTCAGCTATGAGCCCATTGCTGTTTATACTGATTTTGAACAACTATATTAGCAAGCAAGTCGAAGGGGAGAAATCAACAAAGTTGCTGTTTGCAGACGATGTGGCATTGCAAGCAGATGCTGAACAAGAACTTCAGCTAAGGATAAGGGAATAGAATGCAAAACTGAAGGCACATTGGATGAAACTGAGTAAAGATAATACAGTTGCAATGGCAGCAAATGGGGTAAATCAGAGAAGAAGCTGAGAACTGAGATAGAAGGTTAACAGCGTCAAATATCTGGGAGGTGTGGTTGAAGTAAGGGGAAGTCTGAATGAGGAGATCAAAGCTAGAATTAGAAGGGCTACAGTCAACTGGAAAGGAGCGTCAGGTGTAGTATATGACAGAAGTATGCCAATACAGCTGAAAAATAAGGGGTACAAAAAGGGGTGTAACCAGTACTACTATACAGTACAGAAATCAGTGCAGTAAAGGCAGAGCAGTTGAGGAAGCTAGATGTGATGGAGAAGAAGTGCCTGAGATAGGTGGTAGGATGCACACTGTGGGACAAAACAGCAGAGACCAAAGTAGCTCCAATTGTAGAAAAGGTTAAAGATAACAGATTACAATGTTTCAGGTACATTTGCAGAAAAGCAGAAGACGATCTGGTGAAGATTTGAGGAAAGAGAGGAAGAAGGCAAAAGGAAATGAAGCCATCCAGTAAAGAGGTGGATTGATTGTGTGAGAGAAGACCTGCAACAGAGAGTGTTGATGAAGGCAGGAGAGTGGCATTGAATAGAAAGAGAGAGGGGGATGATAATAGTTGACATTGCACCCTGACTGCATTTTGAAAATAGGAAAATGATGTTGATGGAATTAGGTTGTTGTCTATGATAAACTATGCTTTCTAATATGGTGAAGGCAAAAGGCTTTAAGTAATCTTTTCTTTGTACAAGAAGCATGGACTTTTTTTTTTAGGTTTGAGGAGAAGTTGTTTTAGAATAAAGACAATTGTTTAGCTGTAGAAGGACAGCTTGAAGTTCATTTTTTGATAATGTTGTGAGAATGTCTAAATTTGTAGATATTCATGTTATCATCATGAAGGAGGAGTTGTAAACGAGGTATTCCAGTTTATTTATAAAAATGGGGAAATGTACTGGTGCAAGAATTGATCCCTATGGAACCCTTCTATCTGATAAGGCCAGCCCAACTGTAACTGTGAAAGTTTGGTTGTCTAGGAAATCACTGAACCATTTAGCAGATTCAGAGCTCACACTGATGTTTTGTGAGTGGGATACTGGGATAATAGGCTCTAGTAGTCAGCCAAATCAAAGGCCCAGGTAAGGTCAATGAATATTGACCCACTTATGTTAACTCTATCTATTTTAGTGAGGATGTCATCAGTGAGTGTCCAGAGAGCAGCCATTCTGCTTATAGGAAAGTAAGGTGCATTTATAAAGGTAAGTTGTGAAACTGGCTGGAAATAACTTTTCTTAAGAATTTTACCAAGGGTAGCAAGTATTGAGATGGAGTGGAATTGGGAGTCTGAGAAGAGTTTGTGATAGTTACAAGTCTTATAAAGGGTGATTTCCAGACAGAGGACATTGTGATGGTTGTGATACCAAGGCTTGAGACCTTTTTTAGTGGGGTGATTATGAAGTCTCTGAAATGGTGAAGAAACCAAGGGTAGAGATCGTTAGGGGCAGAATGAGAGCCTAGAAGAATTTCTTTTGTGAGGAAATAGGAGGAAATAGGTTTGGGACTTTTGTGACACAAAAATGAATATACAGGCCACCTTAGGGCAACTGGCAGGCTACTGAGTATGTTGTTGTTGCCTTTTGGCTTTTCTCGGTTAGGGGTCGTCACAGCGGAACTCTGGTCTGCTAATGATTGGCAGTAGATTTTCACGATGCCGAGTTGCCAGCTCAACGCCCAACCTTCAATGATGGCACGCCCATTCACGCATGTCTTTCGGAACGCCACATGACCCGCAGGGAGGACATGAAGACTGCACACAGAAGGCACTCCCCGCACACTAGGCAGGCTACTGAGTATAACAAGATAAATTTCAGAACTTAAGTGTTACATCTTTGAAATTGTTCCAGTAAAGTGACATGTTTGGATTTGTACATTCCACAGAGAGTACCATATTAAGTAATGGATCTGATAAGAGAAGGGTGCCATGGTAGGATGACTTCCTTAGATCTTAAATATATTTCCCTGGAAATTAAGTTGGCCAGAAAGAAGGATTTAATGACTGTAGTGGGAATATGATAATTAAATGAGAGAAAATGGTCAACGGAAGTACCCCGGACTTTTGTGCTAGTGCTCCCTGAAGAGGAATGACATTTATAAAATATGAAATGGAAGTGGATTTTTTGCCAAAGTCTACTGCACTGCACTTTTCTGCATTTAGCATGAAACCATTTTGGAATCTTCATTAATATTGTTCTATAATCATTTGCTGTTTGACTATCATTAAGATATTCATTAAGATGATATTATTATTAATAAATATCATTGAGATATTACTAATGAAATGTATTATGATAATATAATTACTATTATGATTATCATCACTAAATGTAATAAATAATTATATAATCAATATTATAAGAATTGTATATAATTATATATTATAATATATAATAATACGTATGCACTATGTATATCATATTATATCATTTTCTATTTGAATATCATTATGGCTACATCTTATTCATAAAGCTCTGATAAATATAATTCCTTTTATCCATCCATATTTTGACATTGTAAACTGCTTCTTGTAGTAAATGTACCATATTCTTGCATGTGCTACGTCTTGCTAAAGTCATTGGCCTCATGGCCTTCCTAACACTGATGAGTAGTAAGCTGGCATCATTGTTATCAAGCTCATGTTTCCTTGACCCATTCCCTTAGTTGCTCATGGCTGATAACTGAACATGGATTGTCTGTACTGTACTTCATCGTTTTACACCATGATCTCAGGGTTTTCTTTACATTTTTAAATACATTTTCTGCATTTTTTCTAAATGATATCTAGACATCAACTGCAAATAATTATACTACATTTAGAGTTTAGTGGTGAAAGAGTGGCCACTAGTGTGATTTTGAAGAATGCAAAACAGAAGGAATCTGTGTCTGCATGTGTAGCTGATGTGCCTGCAGTAGTATTCTCCTGTGTATACATGGTACATAGTTTTATACATATGTAACTAGAGATATGATTAGTCAGTTTTTCTTGCTCATTTCATAGATAGACACACTCGCAAACATAGATATAAAGCTTATTTCTTATGGATGTTAATGATGGCTTTTAAGGTGATATCAATTCCATACATGTGGAAGGGTGCATACCAGTGTTAACAGGTATGACATTATGGACAGTATTTTTTACCACTAGGTTTTGACATTAAACACACGATGACATTAATTCCTTTTGTATATGAAAACATTTGTAAAGTGACATTTGAAAGATTTTATTTGTTGGAAAAAATTATGACTGATACTAAAAAAGAATACAGTAGAACCACAAAGTTTATTCCTTTCAGAGTGTGTAACTACAACTTAAAAAGAAAATATATGTGCAATATAAGACTTCAGATATGCATGAGTGTAGTTTAAAACGTTTTTCTCTGTCAATATGCAGTAATGTATATGAAGTTAAAAAATATGTGATGAAAGAAATGTGACTGGAGGCTGGGAAGTTTGAGTAACAATGGATGATAAAATCCAACATACTTCAAATACTATAACTATGAAATGTAAGAGAGGCTGTATGCAATAGTAGGGCAAATCTAAGCTTTATTTCTGTTGGCATGAAAATCACTTAGTACAACACTGTAATAAATGAAGGTGTGGCCATTGGGATAGTGGGGATATGTAGTAAAAAACTGTAAGCCAGTTTGCAGAAAATGCACAGAATTCGGGCACTTCTAGTTTGACTGTCCTATATTAATAAATTAAAGAGTAGATGAAGTGAATAGATTAGAAAAAAAGACACCCAATATTAATTGTTACTACAGAAGATGTTGAAAGAGAAGGTGGTATGGAGGAAGGAGCTATTGAGAAAATGTTAGAGAATGATGTGGGCGTTAGAGATTCAAAGTGAGGTTGTTAATATACAAGCAGATAGCAGATTGGCATTTTTAGAAAATGCAGAAGAGGGAGAAAAAGAGACAGAAAACAATAAGAAAATAATACAAAGCCAAGTGGCAGAGACTTAAGAAAAGGAAAAGAGAAATAAGAATTTGGAGTACAACACCCACCCCCCCAATAAAAATGATGCAGAAATGTAGCACTAAATGTAAATTATTTTTGCTTACCAGATACCAGATACAACAAAGAATAATAATGTATAGGTTTAGTAATGATTTATCTATAGCTTAATATGATGGATTAAAAAAGAAAACAATTATTTGAAGAAATTTAAAAAAATGTGTTAGTGATTATGTGTCAGTAGTGATGGTAAGAAATATTGACTGTAACCTGAGAAAAAGAGGAATGGATTGGCAAAAGGAATGGAAAGTGAAAAAATATATGAAAGAATAAAGACATTTTTGAAAATGTATATGACTATAGAGAAAATAAGAAGATATTAAAATAATGCAAGAATGAAACTGCATTAGCGTTATATGGTCTAAGATATGTATTATAAGATATTGAATACATATCAAAAATATATATTTTTAAAATATTAAAGGGATGAATGATGAAAGGTACAATAGATGAAGACATATGTGGTTAACTGATAAAGTTTATATGGAAAAAAGGATGAAAGAAAAGATAAAAATGGGGGCCTATAACAGTAAGGAATATTGACTATAAAATATTCATGCAAAACTACAAAAATAATGAAAAGTTTTTGATGAAATAGTAAGAGAAGGAGTTTGTGATATGAAAAGATAAGTGAAAAAAAAGTAGCAATTATAGTGAAAGAAGTAGCAGCAGACATGATATCGATAGAAAATAAAGAAGCAAGACTGCAGCATGTGGCATCACTAAAGCTTTTGATAAAGCAATGCAGTAGAGTCTAGGGGCATATGGTATGGAAGAAGAGTATTAATATAATAATGAAATGGTATGGAAAGTTATGGGTGCAAGTTATGTTAACTGGATAGATAGGGAAAAATTATTAAGAGAGTAATAATGAGTGTGTTTTCGTTTCTATTAGTAATGAATGCAATAGTACATGCATATATGTATGAAATGAAGGAGGCAAGATGGGAGATGGAAGAAAAAGTTATATTGCCAATGTGTATGAGATATGCAGATGATTTAGGTCAAATAAAAACAAGGACAATGTATTAAGGTTGTAATAAGAACTGAAAAGCTGTCAAAAACAGTTGGTTTGCAATTTGTATATGGGATTTGGTGAGAAAGAAAATAACTGGAATATATTTTGCAAGGAAAGAAATAAAGATTTTGGGTCTGAAATTAGGTGATTGTGAAAGTGCAACAAGTCAGTAGAATTAAATGCAAGAACAATTAAAAATGTTGGCTTAAAGTAAAAGTTTCTATCATTTCAGAAAAATACATATAGTGAATACTTATGTTTTAGGAAAATAGCATATGTATGGGGAATATATGTTTCCCAATGGAATTGAAAATACATTATTATAGTGTTTTAGTTTCATTTGAGGTTCAAGGCTGATCCCCATGAGAAAAAAAAATATTAATTTATAATAAAAAGGGCAACTTTGATCAAATTAAAAAAATCCAGTCATTCATTTTATATCTATGCATGTATCTTGGACAATGATAAAGGTTAAAGAATGAGAGAAAGAAGTGCTATTTAAGAAGTTCTATCAACAGTATAGAAATGTACAGGAAAAACATACATGCTGGAATAAAAAGAATAGAAGAGTAAAATAAAATTGTGGAAGTTAAAAGTAAGTGATGATCATTGGGATTAAAAATGGTATAACATGAGTGTGTGTGTGTGTGTGTGTGTGTGTGTGTGTGTGTGTGTGTGTGTGTGTGTGTGTGTGTGTGTGTTCTGGTGTTTCCATGTAAGGAATTTAAAGAAAATGAAAAAGGACAATAAAAGACAAAAGAAAAAAGACAATAACAGACAGAAGAAAAAGGTTTGAAAAGATTTATGAAACAGAAGATTTTGATTTGGGAATTCTATTAATAAGTTACAAGGGAAAGATACTGTAAAATATAAAGTAATGGTAGAAATAAAATATTTTGATTGTAATGAAAAAGAAAACAACAAAAGATTATTTTTTTTCTTTTTTTGAACTGTAAATAATTGGCAGAAGTTCAAAAATTAATATATAGGAAGGAATGATTTATATGTATTAATATAAATAGGATATTATAATGGAAGTATATGAAACTACACAAATGTGTTATTGATGAATGGGATAAAGCATTGTTTGTGGAAATATTGGACATGTAGGAAAAGACATTCTGAAGAATTGTTATATAACAGGAAAAAAGAATATTATGTATTAGTTGAAATAAAAAGATGGCTGTTGAAAAAGATGGGCATAAAGTAAAAATATAAAGGAAAACTGAATGAAAGAAAAGCAATTGTTAAGTAATTAAGTTAAACTTTATTATATGAAATTAATGAAAATGTTAATAAAACAACCTCTCTACCTTTTTCAATAAGAACAGTAGGATCTTTTACAAACTCCTTAGCTACCACCAACTTAGGGAGATGAGACCTCAGTTTAACATCTCATCTGAAGGACAAGTACACTCAGGTGTACAACACCCCTTATGTTTCTCAGTAGTGCCAGTATTGAAAATGAATCCAAGTACCTGGTATGAACAATACACAAAATATGTGTTTTCTGGTAATATAGCAAATACTAGCTTTTGAAATAATTTATAAATGAGTTACACCTTCTCTCAACATCACTTTGCTCACCCTGCTATGAACATTCATATGGTGCTAAGCAGTTTTGTCTTTGAGGATTTTTTGCTGAAATGTGAAAATTATGACAATAAAAATAAATAGAAATACATTAAAATTGTTTAATATATCTTTATTTGCACTATGATAATGTTAAGTAGCAATGTGGATGCATTACTCATAATACATTTTTCAACAGATTGTATGTAGTGTGATTTGGGAATTATTAATGTATAAAAGAGCAGACAGTACAAGAGACCTCATGCCATCACTTAGGATAATCCCACAGAAACAACTAGAGGTGTCACTATGGTTTAATGAGTTAGAAAAGATAAACATTTTTTATGACTGCATGTCTTTAATCAAAGGGAAGGTGAAGAGCAGTTCATTTCGATATATATAATATATTGACAATAAGATGTAGGAAGTTAGCTTAATTCCCAAATTATAGTACAGTTGATAGATTACTTTTAGGTGCTGGATGTTCAATGGGTTCACAAAGATGGAGGCTAAGGATTTGGCGTGATTACTTTTCTGAGAAATACTTTATTACGTCTTGTAAGGAAATTTCTTATTGGTCTGTGTCGAATGGAAATCAGTTTGTCATCTGCAAAAAAGCCTTTTTTGTATAAAAAAAAATTAAAAGCGTGCAGCCTTGGTTAATACCTCTGCTTACTGAAAATCTACCAGATAGAAAGGGACTCGTTATAGCTATAGAATAAGAATCTGCAAATAATTTCACACTCAGAATTTTAATCCCTCTTGAAATACATTTTCTCCTGGACAGCTTAAAATGCCAAGAGCATCCACAGCTTTACTAGCATCCAAGATGATAAGACTTTGGAGATTTAGAGTTATATGAGTCAACCCTACAAGAGTAATCTCTTTCTATATTAATGTATTATTTGCTACCTCTATTTAAACCATAATGGGCCTGATCTATTAATTTGTGAAGGGCTGTTTTAATCCATTTAGCCTGTGCTGACATAAGAAACCTACAACCTGTATTGTTTAGTGATATAGACTTATGAACTGGTGATTGAAGTGGATTTTTATTAAGTTCTTGTATTTCAAAAAATCCATGGTGCTGTCAAAGGATTAAAATAAATTTCACTGATTTGAGGTAATCCAGAAGATGTGAATGGAGAGATAAAATCAGCAAAGCAAGGAGAGTAGAATTGCTGGAACTGAGTTCATATTCTAGTTTTGTTGTGAATCTTTACATCCTGTTTTTGCAAAACCACACCAAGACAAAACTACAGACTGTATTTTATATATCATTGAGAAAGGTAGATAAGAAAATAAAAAAGAAGACTTGATGCATTAGGCTCTAGGATTAAAAAAAAATCCATGTCTGGTTTATATACAGGTGCCAGGACTGGAAAAATCTCCAAGGCAGTGGAAGCTTTCTTACCACAGGGATAGACCAGGATCATGGGAGGGTGGGCTTCCTGTGGTAGAACGAAGAAGCAGTCCCAAAATCAACAAAAACTGATAGGCTAAGAAAGAAGCATAGATACTATAAAATGGACTGTTGAGGATAAGGTAGAAACTAGGTATTGTTACTATTATACAAGAAGACTATCATTTCCAGGAAGGGAATATGTACAAGATGAGCTGCAGAAGGAGTCAGTTCTGGCAGAATTATTGGTACTGAGAAGTCCACATTTGCAAACATCAAAGACTGGAGCAATGCTAATTTCATGAACTTTAATTGTACTCTGACTTAAAAATGAAGTATATTCCTGTCATGATATAAGCAGTCCAAAACTCATGGAGAAATTAAACTGAGTAATCAAGATTTGCATCTGGTAGAAACTGTTATATTTCTGATGGCATTTCATCATGTCCTGGTCCAGTGGAAGGAGACATGCTGGAGGTAAGTTTTGGAAAGACATAGGGGTGTGTGTACCTGTTGTTTTTTTTTTTAGTAGGACTATAGATGTATGTGTGTGTGTTTGCCTTTGACAGTCTGATGCTTGGGCTGCTAATGAAAAGCTACCACTAGGAATAGAGCTGTTGCAAGCTATTGTGGAGACTTCTGCTATCTGCTGCCCTCTATCAGCATTATGTTGATGAGTAGCTGCTAACATTTATGCTACACACAGACCACTAATCTACTTAAATTTTGACTAAAAAGGCAACACAAACATTCATTTCTGAATGTCAGCAATGCACTGAAGACCATTTGGATTTTGCTGATTGTGCCCTGTAACATTTTGCCCTCGGAGTGGCTGTCTCCTTCACCCCACCCTAGTTATGCCACTAATTGGGATGTCTGACTATGCTAGTGTTAGCTAGACTGCAATTCAGAAACATGTTTATGTGTCAGTAATGAGGTCACTCTCACTACGGACATAGCGTTGTCTGAATTAAATGTTTTCATTGATGTGGTAATTGACTTACCTGCAGTAGGCAATTACAAGAAAGGCTAAGCCTTTTTCTGAACCCTAAAATATGGGAATTTAATTGTCTCAAAAGTCTTCTAGAATTAAAACATTAGAAGCTGGAATTAATAAACCACATTTTTACATTTCAAAATTCATAAGTATACAAGGAATATATGTGATATGCTGACATTATATTGTATTTGTTTATTTAAAGTATGACGTTTAAGCGTAAGTATTCACAATAACAAAAAAAAAAGTAATTTTATGTACCTTGGAAGACACAGAACAGAAATGGAGCTGTATATGCATTACCTGTGTTATGCATATATTACTTCATTTCATTAATACATTGCTGAATTCTACTTTTAAGTGTATACATAGTTTGTTGTAAACATCTGGGCAAACTAAAATGCAGTCTAAGCTACAACGAACTTCATCCCACTGCTTCACTGCATTTGTCAACTTTTTAGCCTAATGAATAGATGTCCAATAGATATGTGTAATAGGGTACACTTCAAAACATCGAAGTAACAAACATCAGACAGCTAATGATCAATTCTGAATGACTGGAAGTCAAAACAATGAAGAAACAAAACATATATGTTTTCTGCAGGGGGTAACCCCCACACCCCACATAAATTAAATATACAAACTACGAGATCACACAATAGTGGGGGAAAGGGCAATTTCCCTGATCCTTACTGTGCACAACCTTTTACGGACTTAACAGCAGAAGTGATAAAATGATTCTTAATCACTTCACTTTTGAAATTACAAACATTCGATCATATAGACTGCTCTCATGTAATAAGACTGCTACTATCAATGCCATTGTTATTATTATGACTTTGAAAAACCTTGGTACACTGCTCAAACCATATTATGAAATTGGTAAGTTTATCTAATGGCTTATGTTTGCATGGCTCACTCAATAAGTATGAGGTGCACTAGGTAAGACATCAAATTTATCAAAATAGGTATTTAAAGATGAGGTAGAGACCTTGGCAGTCTTGCTAATAAATATGAGGAGTAAAGAATAGTAGTCAAAGGACAGGAAGATGTCATTTATGTCTATTAAATCAATAAGTGTATATGTAGTCATCCAGTTGTTTATAAATATGTTTTTCAGCCGAACCGCTTTGTGTTTGATATAAAAGTAATGCCACTGATAACTTTCTGTCCTTGCCTATCACCAACTGTATTAAAAAGCAATTTAGTCTACTTAATGTGGCATGTACCTACCATCCAGTTTAAGTTTTAGAACCATTTTACCTGTGTTATGCATATATTTCAATATGTGTGATATCGCTGGACTATTTTTCACCAAGACAACTACCCTGTTCCTTCTCTGAAGATCAACAGTTGTTTTAAACAAATAACCTGATCTACTTAGTTTTACTTGTTTACTCTTAAGAGATCTCTGACTCCTACAAAGCAAAATTATTATTTTTACTTTTCTTGATCAGAGAAAATAAAATGCTTCTTTTTACTGAAGAATGGATGCCACTGTTGTTGGGAAAGATTTCTTATTACTTCAAGACTGTGGATTTTAAAATCTAAAGCCCAAGTCAAAGATTTTCCATGAGTTCTGGCTCCCAGATTGTCCTTTGCAGGCCAACAAAAAGAGTTCATGTCCAAGGGGACGGTGCCTCAACTCCCGTCATTGTCCTTCCTTCAGGTCATGGTCAAGCTCAGAAGAGAGACGAGAGTCTCACAATGGCAGGCTTCAGATCTGAGCGATACAGAAGGAGACACTCTCACTCAAACACCTAGACAGGACCCCTAGGAGGGGCTTCCTTTCCCTTTACACAGATGTGACTCTCTCGGACCAAGGACCATGAGGCCCTTACTCGATGCCCTTGATTTCCAAGAATTTTACTCATAAGAGCCTACCAGTTTATCGTTGGCCATCTGCCAAAAGTTATGCCAAGTTCAATTCTACAAAACATCAATGGGCCAAGTGTTTAAATCAAGTGGATGCTCCAAGAGCCATGAGCAGAGAGAAGTAAAATGCGTGCTGCTCAAAAGAGCTTTTTCAGGCTAGAGCTCACAAAACTCTCAGAACCTATTCGTTAACTTTACTCATGGAGACCAAATGTGGAAAAACAAACTTCAGGAATTCTTATTCTACCCCTTCACAAAACAACACTTTTTACAACAACCAATTCCAAGTAATGGACACTACAACACTAAGGCAGTGAACTTGGACCCAAAGGAGCTTCAGATACATTGGACCATCATTAGGACGTTCTTATCAGCTCAGATTCAGCAGGCTCCCTCTGGCACTTTCAATTCAGGCCCTCAGGTGTTCAGCCCCAGTAGCGGCTTATATTTGACCTTATTGATTCAGAGACACCTGCCTTTGGACGATAACATATCCAGGACCTCAGCAAGGACCTTTACTCAACCTTCCAATTCTGTTCCTCATCATCTTTTCAATTCAATGATTCTGGTTCCTGGGTGATTCAAAAAACAATTGGTTCCTTCTCAACAAAATGATATCTTTTTTTTCATCTAAAAATACAACAACAAAGGGCTTCAAATACTTTACGAAAAAATTTTCAAATACAGTTGGCTCAAGGACCTTCCACTGCATAACCTTCACTCGGACAAGGAAATTCTGTACTGCAAAGCATTCTATCATGCATCATGCTCATTGTTATGAGCCAAATGCAAGGAGTCAGCTTCAATGGACCCAGAAAACTTTTGGTCTCTCAACACTCAAGATCTGGACCAGTACCTCCTCTGATCCCCTGATCCCCTTTAAGTCCAGGGTGGTGGGTTTTCCAGTGCGCTTGCCTTTCGTTATTTCTCAGCCTCTCTCAATTCTCAAATATCAACCCTCTCGGATTTTATTCTTACAATTTGGCATTTTTTCTAAACACAACCAGCAGGGGTGGACCTGACGAATCATCTCTGGCACATCACATCAATCCTGGAAATGCTGGTCGTTCAAAATCTGCTTCTAGCCTAGAAGAACCGGGCAACTAGGGCCTCTTCTAATTCACACAGACAACACCACAGTGGTGTGGTACATAGCAGGGGGCTCTCTCATTCATACCCCTTTGCAGACTAGCTATGGCTTTATGGGACATAGCTCTAAGTGTTAAGAGAGAAACATTTCTTATAAACATCACTTTTAGGAGCAGAATGAGTTTGGACAAATGTTAGCTCTGCATTGAAAAATTGTATTGCTTAATATTTATTTATAACAAATATCTAAAGTATTGTAGACATTATGACACAATTGTATCATTATTAAGTAAGACAATGTACAAGGCTCAAAGAAGAAAAAAAGAAAAGAAAGCAACATCTAAAATAACTATGTACATGTACAAAGAAGTTGGGACTGAAAAAAATGAAATACAAAATCTCTAATATAGCTGTAATTAAGATTTAAGTAAGTGAAAGCACATTTAAGAAGGAGAAATCTATGTGTTCCTCAACCTTACGGAGATATAGCTTTGTAGATGGAAAACTGATGTTACAATATCAGCTTCTCATCAATGAGCCTTCTGGTTTTTTTTGCCATAAATCAATGAAGTAACTTAAAAGTATGATATCCTAGTAATGGTAGTGCAAGCAACCTTTTATGTACTTCTTGCATCAAGATTTAACTATCGAATTGATACTCACTTTTTCTCTAAAGAAGCATTTTAGGAAAGTGTACCACACTTCACCAGAGTACACTAACAAGGTTTATTTCTTGTGAAAAGTTCTCCAATTACATTTTAGGAAATTGTTACATTAGTGATTCAGGGCGGCCACGGTGGTGCAGCCGTTAGCATTGCCACTTCACAGCAAGAGGTTCTCTGGTTCGATTCTCGGCTGGGGTGCCTTCTGTGTGGAGTCTGCATGTCCTCCCTGTGGTCGCGTGGGTTTCCACCGGCTGCTCCGGTTTCCTCCCACATTCCAAAGACAGCAGTACTTGGATTGGACACTCTAAATTGGCCCTAGGTGTGAGTGTGTATGTGTATGTGCCTTCTGTGGAAGGTTGGGCACCGGGCTGGCAACTCGACACTGTAAAACTCCACTGCCAATCATGAGCAGACAGATAATCTGCTGTGGCGACCCCTAACCGGGAAAAGCCGAAAGAAGAAGAAGGAGGTTACATTAGTGATTCAGATACAGGTTGACCTGGTCAAAGAATAATGTATGTGTGGGGGCGGGGTAAGGATGGTAGAGAAACAAGAGAGGGACTGAGATGGAAGGATAAGAGATAATGACATATATGCACTTAATCATGTCCAGAAGAAATACTGAAGTATCTAGTGCATACTGTACAAACTGCATGGACTACTAACTTGTTGTTTCTATACTGCATGTTGTAAGTGTATTATAATATAAAAAGCAAACAGACAAGATCTGAATGAGACAATGATAGAGATTGCCAGCTTCAAGGTAATACCATGTAATTTGATAGGCAGCCTTAGACTGTCCTCTGGCCTATCTTGTCTTGCCCTGCTTGATGCTAGAGGGAACTTCTAAATATGGATTCGTAGGTTCATAGGTACATAGGAAGATACTAGATTATTGGCCTGGAGGCCCTTATAAGCCTAGCCAAGAATTTTGCCCATGTTTCCCCAAAGCCAGCACCTGTTTCCCTTGTCCAGCAGGGACATAGGTGGGATCCTAGGTGTACATTTTCTGTTTCACAATTAGTCATCCAGGTTCCTCTTAAAGAAGGCTAGCAAGGTACCCTGCTTGACATGGACAGGGAGTCTGTTCCACAGATGGAGGAGCCTTTGGTACACAAATCTATCCTGCCAACAAGTTCTATTAATGTCACAGACCAGGTGGAGGCCTGCTGTGTGGGTTGCGTGAATGGAGTTTGACTTAAAGATATGCATCAACTCCATCAAGTCTGGGTTTGAGACGTTCTTGTATATCAGACACAGGTCACCTCTGAGCACTCTTTACGAAACTGAATAGAGGGACAGAGTTTTTAGCCTATCTGTATAGGATAGGTGTTTGAGACTCTGGATTTTCCTGGTCAGGAATCTCTGTGGTCTCTCCAGCTGCTGCATGTGCTTGGCAAGGTACATGCTGAAGGAGGCACTGTACTCGGTAATGGGTCTGATAAGACAGGAGTACAGGGATGTTATGACCTCCTTGCTCCTGGATGAAATACCCTTACTTATGAGGTGGGCCATGTAGAAAGCCTTCCCTACAACCAAGACAACATGGTGGTCAAAAGTCAGGCTGTTATCAACCTGGGTGCCCAAGTCCCTCACAACTTATTGCATGTTTAGTATGTTGTTATAAATGTGATAATTAGTGAGGATGCCATTTTCCTGAAAGGGGATAATGATGCATTTCTTGGCATTCAGTTTGAGGTCATGCTTCTGGCACCAGTCATTAGTTTGGATAAGGCCCTCTTGGAGGATGTTCGGAAATTTAAGGCAGCACCCAACTTGCAGTTATCTGCAGACTTGGTCAGCCACAGAACACTGGTTTTGACTTGCACCTCAGAAAAGTATATCCCAAACAGTAAAGGCCCCAAGACTGATCCTTGTGTTAAGCCACTCATTATGTGTCTACTACTAGAAGTGGCTTTACCTGTTGTGACTAAGTGGGTTTTATCAGTGAGCCAGTTAGTTACCCATCTGGTAACATAGGGGTTGAAGCCTAGCTGGGAGAGTTTATCTATCATGCCCAAGTAGGGAGTAGTGTCGAAGACTTTGACAAGGTCAAGGTAGGTGGTGTGCACCATTTTCCCCTCATCCATGGCTTTGGTGAATGTTTCAAAGGAGTTGACTAAGTTAACAGGCATGATCTTCCTTTGACAAAACCAAATTGTGTGAGGTCAAGTATTTGGAGGTTGCCAATGTCCTTTTTAACAAGGTCCATGATAATGCGTTCCATGGCCTTGCAGATCAGGCTAGTTCCACTTTTGTTTAAAGGCATGACAGTGGCTGTCCTCCATTTGGCTGGGATGAAGCCGGTGCTCAGGCTTTGGTTGAATAGAGTGTCTAATAGTGCTGAGAGCTCTTGTGAGAGTTCATGTAGGATGCAGCCAAGGATGCTTTGGGTCCCAAGGAGGCAATATTTTTTGACTTGGAGAGGGGATTATTGGGTATGATTTGCAGACTAATTCCATAGTACTTATCCCTGTACTTATGAGTCTAAGTGATCTAGTATTACCTAGTGCAGTATGTTGGGATTAGTTATCAGGACTTACATTTGATTTGTTTTATTTTCTATATATTAAACAAAATTAGTAATTAACACAAAGGCAGCAATGCTGTCTAATCAATTATAAAAGCAAATTAAAGTAACCAGCAATCCTCCTTCAGATCACCAGGACTGCCTAAACAATGACGTTTCAATTTATCTTAAAAATGTCATACCATTTATATAATAGGTCCCTGGTAAAGAGTATACTATTATGGGTAAATAAAAGTTTGATTTAATATAAGATAAGACAAAGCACAATAATTAGGCACATATACCTTATCTACAACATAGGCACATCACTGAGTATATGTCAGGGAAAGGGTAACGAAAAAAAGCACTGAAAGGCATGCGCACAGTGGCCATAACTTATTTGTATACTCTCTCAATGAAAACAATATGCATTTTGGTTTATCTGCAGAATGCAAACACAATATTTTTGTTATAAAAATTACTAGTTGCATTAAAATGCTGGTATTTAAGATTTGAAATATGTTCAATTGTTAGCTGATATCAAGAACACCTATGACAATGTTCTTACTGGAAATCTCCTATAGAAATATATTAAAAGCCTACATAAAATGTAATTTTGACAGTTAGCAGATTAATATTACATTGCGTTCCAAACTGTAAATCACAAAGGTTTTTTAGAAATAAAACTTCACAAATGCAGCCACAGGGATTTGGTAGTAGAGTACAAAACTGACAGCTAAATTCAATAAAACCTACATGGTCTGTTTCTACTGTGACATGATAGCATAATGTTTTAGATTCAGTAAGCACTATGTAGAGGCTCGCGCCACCACTCAAACAAGGTAAACACTGTGACATGCTAATTACAACATAAGCAGCTGAACTGTATGCTAATTAAACAATCCAAAATGGTGGAGCTATTTAACAAGCTATAAAGCAACTGCATAAACTTAATGCTGGTTTTCCCTGTGAACTCCAAAACCTAATGGAATACAGTCACAGAAAGGAGTCTACACAGAAAGAATGTTAGGGGTTGCTGTTGCTTTAATTCATTTGTATGTGCAACAGGCTGAAGTCTATACTGCTGCTGCCACTTCCAATAGACCTAGGACAAGAAGAAGAGTTTTCAGGCCCCATTTAACTTTTCACAACCTACATGATGTGAAAATTGTACAGCACTACAGGGTGAATAGAGACACACTACAGGAACTCTGCAACCTCTGTCATCCTCAACTCGGAGCTAGGGCCAAATGAGGGGAACCCATCCCAGTATAAACTAAGGTATGTGCAGCACTTAAAATCATAGCTACAGGTACCTTTCAGAGAGCAACAGGGGACATGCTGGGGGTGTCACAGCCATCAGCACCCAGGATCCTCCATCAATTCCTGAATGCTATGCTCCAACATGTCATGGGCCACATATATTATCCCTATACTCCTGAGGAGAGGGCCTGAAATATGCAGGAGTTCTACTGTGTAGCACACTACTCTGAAGTACTGGGAGCCATAGATTTCACACATACAGAAATTAAGGCACCACCCAGGAAACAGGGTAGGCTCTGCATACACAGAAAGGGCTTTCACTCTATTAAATGCCAAGTTGTGTATAATGTCAAGGGAATCCTCTTAAATGTGAGTGCTGGCAACTCTGGCAGTTATCACAACTTCCATATTTGGCATACCTCCCAACTGTACCAGATGTTTGCTAGGGGGGATATCCAATAGTGTTATTTACTGGGGGGTGCAGGTTATGCACATGAACTGTGGCTGATGATATCCATCAGAAATGCACACACACATGCTGAAGAACACTAGAATGAGGCACATGCTCAAACTAGAAATATCACAGAGCATGTGTTTGGGCTGCTGAAGTCACAGTTCCTGTGCCTAGATACATCTGGGGGACCCCTGCAGTACAATCCATGGACATGTACTGAAATATTCACAGTATGTGCCATGCTGTACAACATCATCCTAACAAAACAGCTTCAGCAGGATCAGCAAGGTGATGAAGCACACATCCCACCACCAATGCCAGGGTGACCACAGCCACATGCAGATGAGGAGTCAAAGGAGGAACCGCCAGCTCCAGTGGCTGTAGGAAGACATACATGTGCTCAATGTGGCCTCACCTTGGCTGAGAGACAACACATAGCATACTCACACACCAACTAAGGGTGTAAAACCTTCTTCCTACACACATATATCTAATAACATGGATGACATGAAACTCTCACAACCTTTACATCCCCATGTATTGGCTGTGTACTGCGTGTATCAGATAGAGTTAGCCCTGAACTAAAACTTTGGCAACTGCTGCATTTACAAGGTAAGTCCTGAACCTGGATTGCATTGTGTAACAATATGAATGAGTGACATATCCATGTATTTCATTACTTGCGCCTATAACCATGTAAAAGGTGGGATATTTGTACAGAAATGATCTTAACTTGTGACAGCAGAGACTTATTTGATGTATATATACCATTATTATGTAGTAGGCTTCATGCATCAAAGATTCACACAGTCATACCCATCAAAAGTAATGATGGTCACCACATGCCCTAAGTTCAGCAATATATGTTTATACAGGAAAATCATTAGAGAGAGAAGTTAGAAAGTAATGCTACACATTGCAGTTTCAGATGTCACAACCCTCACAAGATCATTCACAATAAAGTTCAGAAATATCGATGCTATCAACTGTCTTATTTCCTAAGTCCAATATAAGTCAAAGGTATAATTACTAGTTCAACACCACAAATGCAGATATACTAAGCACTAAGTCAGCTACACATGCTGAGCATTAGACACAAAGCTTATGTATTCCTAAATCCAAATGATAGAAAACAGAGCTGGGCACAGTTATCATCACTTGCACAGGGTGTTGTATGTGTGGATATTTGGACAAGTCAATAAATGGCCAGTGAGACAAAATTAGTTTAAATTTAGTTGAACCACATAACTGTTGTGTGTGTGTGTGTGTCTGTACTGGTCCTCCAGGTAAAATTGTTGTGTGTATGACTGCATGAACACAACCAAGCTCTGTGCTAGCTCTACGTCTTAGTATTTTGGCAGGTGTGAGCTGCGCATGGTAGAGGTGACATTTCATTGTTGTCCTGACCATGAAATCCAGTTCTGCCAGGAGTTGCACTGGCACATCCATGCCCATGGTCAGATGCACCTCTGCTATCTGAATGTGACTGATGTCTTCTGGATGAGCTCCCTTCATGCCCAGTACCATGAGACCATGGCCTACCACATCTAGGTGTGGACAGCTCACCCACTGATGGACCAGTGGAAGAACTGCAAGTATGGGGGCATGACCACATTGGCTAAATGCAGATGAAGTGGCTGAACTATGCCCACGAGGATGCTATTCCCTTCCCAGCAGGCATTTCTTCACAGGCAATGCTTGTTCCATGACCGACACCCCTCGTTCCATTACAGACACCCTTCATTCCAATTTGTCATTCATCTTTCATCTGATCCATTGAATCTGCAACACAGTGGAGGCAGTCATGCATATCAGTCTATGTCATATATACAACCCTGAGCATTTGTCTGGAGCATCTAAGAGAGTGTGCCTGTGCCTCCATGACAGCCCCAAACATACATTGAGTGGCATGGGAAGAGACATCTGCATCAGGTAGAGGACGGACAGCAGACTTTCTCAGAGCACCCCTAACAACCCTCCTGAGTGACACCTCACCCATAATTTGTTGACAGCCAGAGTCAACAGGCACTTAAGCTGCAGTAACCACACTTCATTGATGAATTGCCTTGCCATCTACATGTCCAATATCTGTGGGATCATTGGAATGTGTGTCTACTGGCTGTGTCCAATGGAATTGGTGGAGATGGTTGTATGTCAACCTCAGTGTCAGAGTCAACCTCTGCACCATCTGACTGCGCCTTTGTTTGGCCACCATCATCATCAGAGTCTGTTGATATGCTGACATCAGGTAGTAGATATCCCATATTTCCGCTGTCAGGATCACCTGTGATAAAAAGCAACAAACACAGGAAAAAAATAAATACCGACATTGCTGTAGTTAAATATATGGTAACAAAGTAACAGTACTGTCAGCATTACAGACAGTATAGCAATAGACACAACATTCCTGACATCAACATCACAGACTAAAATATTTCTTTAAATTGCTCAGCAGGACTGACATAAAAATGTTTGGCTTACCATATGCAGATGAGATTATCCTCTGCAAGCCAGACATCAACACAATTAACAGTAACAAATGAGGTAATACTTTTACCCTTTATATGTCCATTAACAATATTTTCAACAACTTGACCGACAACTCCAACCTAAACTTATCAATCAGAATGTGCTGTTAACTGTAGCAATCTTTGATCCCCCCCCCAAAAAAAAAATTCTTGTGACAGAAGTAACATATTGATGTCAATTGTTTTGTTATACAACAGTGTTCAACTATTGAGATATTAAGGCCTACCTAGAAGCTCCTTCTGGGACATGCTTCCTGTCCCTAACACTACTGCACTGATGTCTAGTACATGCTGTTCTGCACTTTCCTGGGAACTGTCTGGATCCCTGACAATAGCCAGGAACTCTTCATTTGGTGTCACTGATGCTCCATAGCAGCCCCACCCCCGGTAACTATCTCATCACATCCAACAGCAGCTGCTCTCCTCCATGCAGATGTGATCATGTTAGTGGTGCTATGGTGCACCTGATCATATATTCTGTCACGGCCACCCACAGAAATCATATCATCCACATTCTGCCACCAGATTTGCAATCTGCATGCCATATCTCCATATCCCTTTTCAAGCAGGAGGCCACCATGTTGCCTAAAGGCATCCACTCTCACCTGATTTTCAGCATCAGTGAAGGGTGGTCTCCAAGGATTGACATAGCTGGGTGGCATACTCCTAGTTGTCCTGAAAGACAACAGAAGGAGAATACACATAAGTGTCACATAAATGCAAAATAACTGTTCCCAGATAAAACAGAAAAGGTAGCCTCTCAGTATAACCAGTGGAGAAACATAAAACAGTCTAGAGATGCGCAATATGAACAACAGGCTGGATGAAAATAAAAGAGAGTAGCAATAGCAACAAATCCTTGTTTGTGCTATAACAGTAATGCAGCTTTGCTCCCCCCCCCGAAAAAAAAAACAGGCAAATGACACATTTTGCTAACAAACCATCTTTGAAGTGCTAAAAGTGCTATCAAAGGAACTGTCCCTGAAACATTTGTAGATATTTATCATAGAGCATTCCAGTTTCATATATTGGCAATCATGTATGCATGTGAAATGCCTTGAGAAACACTTTGTAACTAATGCATACAGATAAAAGTATGAAAACCTTTGCTTCAGATTTTTCTTAATTACATTTTAGCATATGCAGTATGTAGCTGACAAAATGTAAACATACCTTCTGAGTTCAGTAATCCTCTGCGCAGATATATCCCAAATTAACAGCATATGTTATGTCTTTTCCACATAAACAAGTCTCCTCACCATCAGTTTGCCTAGCTACATGGTTGCCTTTTTATATGGTGTAAATTCAGAGCTGTTAGCATGGTGAAGATGCAAATGAAGTGTGAACTGATTTGAATTGCTGAATCCCAAGTACATGGATCTGTGTATGAGATGTAAATATAGTGTAGGCACTCCCTCAGTGTTTGTTTTTAATGGATTGCTATTGTGAATGATTACTGGTTGGCAGAAGGAAAATACAACAGCACTGCAGGCTGCCTCACATCTAGTGGGTGTGTCAGGTTTGATTTACAAAGTGTTAAATGTAAGGTTCAAAATGTAAGTAAGCAGCACACAAATCACAGGTTGTGTTCAGTAACATCAAACCTGCCCTTCATTTATTGGCAACTGCATATCATATTATTTTCAGTTAATATCCTCACACATTTTAAGGCCAATGATATAAAATATTTTACACATTGCATATCTCAGATTACTGATCAGAAAACTGAAAAATGACCAACAAACACAAAGAGGTAATACAGAGCTGTATATTTGCAAGCAATAATCATAACAGGTTGTATGATCACTAAGTGAATTACATCCAAATATAATAAATGTACAAATAACAGTTGTATGGTTTAATTTTACTGTAGATGATGTTGTAGTTCGTTATGTGCAGAATGATTTCAGTGCCTTGTTGCAAAGCTGTTTGTGTGGTAAATAGGGATAAGGCACCTGACCTTTGTTCAAAAGGTTCATTGGAGTGAGAGTACAAATCCAGATCTCTGTAGACATCTCATGTGAACCATCATTTTCTAGTGTGTATGTCATATACTAATTTAACTACATTTCCCTTTTTTGTCTTTTCCCCTTTTCTGTCTTGTTAATTTTTAATTTTTTTTTTGTGGGCCAGTGTTTGTGTGATGTGGCACTTAGAGCAATCACAGGAACATAGAAAATGAATGGCAGGTTTGGCTGTGCTTTTCTCATTTGCATGAAGCATGGCAGTACAAAAACTAGACAACTGGATCACCAAGGAAGCAGACAGGACCCTAACAGTCAAACATAAAAAACAGATGCATTCAATTAATTCTATTGAGCAGAGTGCAAACTCATTAATCGGCATTGCGTGGTGATTAACAGAGAGACCTTAATGATTAGTAAATTAGGGAATGCCATGTAACTAGTCCTGTTGCAGCATGTGCAAATGTAGGGCTGGAATACAGATGGTTCTGGGTTCTAGCACAGGGTGTGCAACCTTTTATCACTGTTGTGATATTGCAATTTATAGCAATGAACTGAAACATAGACAACTGCTATCAGAACAGGTGTTAAGTGTAGGACTGCCATACACATGGTCCTGGGTTCTAGTACAAGATATTCCATACACTTTTACTGTTTGTTCCACTTCCCATTGTATTAACTCTCACTTATAACACTTCAGATAGTGGAGTTGATATTAATTACATCTATAAGGGATGAAACACTATTATTGTGTTATCAGGTGCATGAATAAGGGTATACTTTGCACCATATTTCTATAAGTATAATTGTGTTATCTTGACTTGTATGGCCTTAACATTTGCCTAAGACACATGCACAACTGTCTCTGTATCCAATAATCTTGTCAAATCACTGGCATACATGTGTGACAACTCATACTGTTACCTGTATTTATGTACAATTGCTGACTATGTCTGGATAGCACTTCTTCTGTGGCAAAGATGAAAAATAAACACTGTGGAAGAAAATGTTTTGTCCCTTATGGCTAGGGATTGAATATCACAGTGTAAAAATAATTTTTTTCAGTGTATTAAGGTAAAACAAATGTGTCAGGTCATTACACGCATGCTCCCAGTGCATGTCTGCTAACCTAACTCATCTAACAATTGCCTTCCAATGTCCAATATATATTTCCAGGCTACATCAGTAGACATGCCTCAAACTAAGGCCAAGTGTCAGATTAACCTTCCAATTGCATTTATTTCATTCCTCACTGCCTGGCACTGCTGCTCTCTGCTTACCATTGCACAAATGTATTGCTTAAGTATGCACACTCCAGTAAATGTGATAAGTGGAATTGGCAAGAAAGCACCAGTCTACATTGCTCTAGGTCTGCTGATAGACATAGTTGGCATTAGTGTGGAAGTTGCCAGGTTTAGGGCTCAGATGTGGGTGTCCATGAGTCTAGGATATTTATTGGAGAAAGAGGAGCACCACAGCCATAGGCTTCTGCAGGTGTCTATTCTGAAGCTTGGAATAGTTTACTCCAGGGTGTATCCAGTGCCAGTGGTATCCTATCCACTGGAGAGCAATGTAGGCATCATTTTAATGATGTACAGAGGAGGATGAGGGATACTCTCAACCATAGGTTAGAGGAATTTAGAAGATTACTTGTAAGACTTATAAAGCTTAATAAAGGCAAGGCTGGTATGCATAATACTCTTCTATTCTTTCCCCAGCTGCCAGAGATCAGGAGTTCAATGTCTGGGCCTGTGAAACTTCTCCTCTGCATACATTCCACTTGCTTCTCTCAGTCTCTCGAATCAAGTTGCATAGGCCCAGACATTGAATTCTGATCTCTGGCAGCTGGGGAATGAACAGAAAAGAACAGAAGTGCATTATGCATAAATAAAACAATCCCCCCATCTTGCAATCACTTCAAGACTGCACTAAAAACTCACTTAAGACTCTGGTTATGCCAATGCACCAATCCCAACTAGTAACCCTCCTTTTACCTCCCCTTCTTCTCCCTCCCCTAGCCACCAAACCTCACACCCTCTGATCATTGCATTCCATTCTCTGCAGGCTCTGGCTCACCCTTTACCCTCCCCTTCCCTCCTCACCCAGTATCTCATACCTGTTATAGCATGCTTAACTACCTCACTTCATCTCAACTCCAAATACATATCCAACTGACTTACACCTAGCTTCCTCTCACTACCATGTATACTACTCATTCAGTCTCCTCTCTTGCTCCTCTTTCTTCCCCTTCCATCCCATTAGCCCTTCTAGCTTGTTCCACCTTCATGTGGAGCTTCTGTTTTGTATCTGCTTGAGTTTAGTGCACTATATGTATATAATATTTAGGTATATGAGTTTAGAACAGTATCTGTTTGAGCTTAATACTATCTGTTTATACATCCCTACCTTTATTCCTAGCCTCTAGCTAGATATTGGTACATTTGTTTATTATTATGTTTCATATTGTATGTATAGCTAATGTTTGCTGCAGTATGTATTATTTGCTATTGTATGTACATTCAATTGTTTTTCATGTGCTCTGCTGCTCATTTATTGTTCTGTGGAGCATTTCTTCCTGGGCCTCCACTGAAAACGTACCTGTGTTCAGTTGGAATTTCCAGGTAAATAAATAAATAATAATAAATACATATTTTTAAAATATATATATATATATTTTTTTTATTATGTGTCATCAAAATGTGTCCATGACATTCATGTATCACTAAATGCTCCACAGCATAGAGAGGTAGTCCAGCCCCATTTGCTCAGCCTGCTCCTGCTCTACCAGGTCCAGAACTGATGCCCAACATGTCTGGGAGACAAACTTACAACATTGCCTCTGCTGCACCTACACTACCTGCACCCTGAGATAGTCTTGCCCTGAATATTTGGTCCAGTGGTACTCTCCAGGGGCAGTGGCAGAAGTAGTGATTTCAGTACCCGCAGTGAATTGCCAGGGATGGTGCATAGGGTGGTGCACACCTACACCGGATGGAGAGGCTGTTCTCCCTCTGTAGGAGGAGCAGGAGATGTCAGGCACTCCAGTCAGATGCAGAATAAGGTAACAGTGATGACAGACAGTGGCTGAGGACTCGATTCTCACTGCCTCCAATTTGATGACCATGGGCCGAGGTTGTCTCCACCCTCACCCCAATCACGTTGTCCCCAACCTCTTGTATCCATCACCACCTCTGTCTTTTGTTTTGTTTGTCTTGTCTGTCTCCAACTGGTTTCTCGCCAACCCAACTTACCTGACCCAGGCATACCTACATCACTACTCCAACTTTTTTTCTCTTTCTCAAATAAAGAATAAATAAGTACCTGTCCTGCAAAAAAAATAAATAAATCATTCCATACATATCTCTCCATTTCGCACACATTTCATATTGACACGCTTGATTTGGTCCAATTGGCTATACAACATGATTTCATTATGGTAACCCCTCTTTATGGAGGTGACCATCCAAATTCCGATAATATTCTGCACACATTTTTAGTTTACACTGTTAAATAAATGGATAGCTATGTTTTTTTTCTACATCCCTGCTGCACATTACTGTACTGCTTTCCCTTTGTCTGCTTGTTCCCCATTTTACCACTTTCCTATCTACCCCATTTTCACCATTTTAATCTGGTCAAAAAATAGAATCACACACAACACACATAAGTACCAAAAAAGCATTAGATCCATTCATTTTTTGGGCTCCATGTTTGCGCAGAGGTGCACATCATGCAGTAATGGTGAGCAGTGGAAAACAGCTTTGGTTACCTCTGCACCTATGTTGCTTAACCCTGCTGAGTTATGCAAACACACAGCTACAGACGTACTATAAAACATTCATGTCATTGCTTTATCAATGTTTATTGAAAAGTATTTAAGAGTATTAGAGACACATGGATTTAAACCCAGCATCATCTGGGCTCAAAAAGACATGTATCAATGCATCATTATGTGCTGTCACAGTCAGGCAAGCTGTTGGCGTGTTTCATAGAGTCAATACTAACTCTCAGACTTTAGCAATGTGTCTCTCAGTTGATCCCTCCTTAACTATGCATAAACATGAATAGTATTGGAAATGTGCATCTCACATGCGCATAAACTTTGCCAACTGTTGAGTAAATCCACTGCTCATCTTACTATGGAAGAGTAAATATTATTATGCATTACTGCTGTTTACTGTCCATTTCCTGTCTATGATATGCAATTACATGTGGAAACATAACAAACTGAAGGTCCTATCTAACAATATATCATATTTACAATAGAGCCACGTGTTGCATCCCCCCAAGCAGTGCAACCCTAGTGTGTCTTTTCACACATGTCACCAAAACTAAAAAAGGTAATATCCAGTGTTGTGTGATACGCAGTGCACATCAGTTTGGTAACATACAGAACTACAGCTATTGACTCATAAATCTAAAAAGCCTTATCTGCAAGGCAAGGGAAGGAATCAGCATGGACTTTACCCACAGGGACATAGGTGACCTACAACACACTTGACCTGACCATTTTGTTTTTGCCAAGGGTAGACCTTGCTTACTAAACCTAATGGATTTCTTTGATACTGACTTCAAAGACCTAGATGAGGATAACAGGACATACCGCCTATGTTTAGTTCTCCAAGGTCTTTGACACTATCCCCCATTCATCTATTATACTGAAAATCTCCCATCTGGGAATTAAGCCATGCATTACTAGATGAATAGCTAACTGGCTCACCAACAGAACACACACTGTCAAAATTGGAGAATGTATGTCCACCACTAGCCAACTAACAGGTGGAGTACCACAATGATCTGTGCTGGTCCCTCAACTGTTTGGAAACCATTTCTCTGAAGTCCAGGCAATGGTAGATGGCCTGTGCTTTTCCAAGTTTGCAGGTGACTGTTAAATGCATACATTCATACAGTGTTCCCCATGATGGTAATATATTACATAAGGGGCTGACACAGACAAATGATTGGTGCCAAACTCACGGACTGAACCTTAATACAAACAATGCCTCATTGTACCCTTTGGCAATAAAGTATCCCTGCTAATTATGATATACATAGCACACCTCTAAGCTCAAATACAGTGTCATGAGACCTGGGAACAAATGTTGATAGAAAGCTACATTTTAATCACTGTGTGTCCATAGTGGTGACACACACATTGTGCATTGTGCACATCACACATATGGACATCACATTC
This sequence comes from Protopterus annectens, assembly GCF_019279795.1. Classification (NCBI taxonomy): domain Eukaryota; kingdom Metazoa; phylum Chordata; order Ceratodontiformes; family Protopteridae; genus Protopterus; species Protopterus annectens. The sequence continues at coordinate 521,525,674 of NC_056744.1, read as the reverse complement.
AAAACCTGGGTGGTCATACCTCTGCTGTACTCTAATTAAGTGCAATGCTCCCTTATGTCTGTACCACACCAGACATCTTAAGCAACTGGAAAAAAAACAGAGGTTTGTGACTGGGAGAATCCAGGGCCTCCAAAACATGACATACATGGAAAGACTGATAGACCTGTCACTGTATCATGTGTATCATGCAGTCTGCTGAGTAGTGACCTACACCTGACCTAAAGAACAGTCACAGACCTTGCCCTACTAGAAATGTTAGACATCTGCAAATCAAATGGGATGAAAATAACTTGCTCCAGGGTTCTGAACCTAGCCTGTGACATAAACAGAACATGCTGGGGAGACACATATATCCCACAGAGATTTATACTAGTCTGTAATAGGCTCCCACTGCATGTGAAGCAGTGCTCCTCAATGACTCTTTTTAAGTGCAACCTTGAAAACTGGATGGATAATTGTAAGTCACCCCTTGGGTGGCACCTATGTCATTTATAGGCAGAGTCAGTTGATGCTGCTCACAAAATTGCTCTGCAACTATGTTTAATAAAGGTACTTCTGTTTTTTACACAGCTAGTCTTGCAAACACCCTAGGGCCATTAGGCTGGTAACTTCCTATGAAGCTATGAACCTATGCAGGCCGCAGGCCTCCCAGCATCTGCTCTCCCACACGGCCTACTGATGTCATCTACTAAAAGTTGACCTGTAATCTTGTAAAGTCAGATTTGTGCTGTGGTGCTTGCTGAGTACTGTAGACTATGCCCTTAGGTCAGTAGGGGTTCTATTCTCACTGCAGTCAACTGTGTGTGTGTCAAAGTCAAACTAAATTTTACTGTCATCCAGATCAACAAATGCAGTATATCACTGGATGAAATTTTGTTGCTTCACACTCATGTGCATTTAAAAACAGTTTTCACAAGAGGGTTAAGGAAGCATATAATGAAAGAAATTCTAGACAGTACAAACATAAATACACATATAGATAACTTTTCCCCCACCATTTATAAGATAGCATAGCAGCATAGCATAAATTACAGTTCCCATATTTGTGCAACTAATAAAATATGATCTTTGACCATCCTCTTAAAGCATTTTTCCACCAGCGGATTGAGTGCAATGGGTCAGTAGTCATTTAATGTGACTAGGGATTACTTCTTTGGCAGAGGAATAATGATGCCAGACTTGAAGCACCTTTGCACACTAGCCTGTCTGAGAGATGCGTTGAAGATGTCATTAAAGACAGGAGCCAGTTGATCTGCACAGTCCTTGAGTATACAACGTGTGTGTGTGTGTATGTGTGTGGTCCTGCTTGATATTACAGAGAGCCTTTTACATGGTCATGTGGGACACTTATTACCATATTCTCCTCAATAGACACTGCTGATGTCATCAGCTATATCAGTTTTGTGGATATGCACTTTTCTCACCAGGTAAGGGTCAGAGACTGGCTTGGAGGCCAGGCAGAAGTCACGTCCTCCTATACGATATAGATTACAGTGACATGGCTTTCAATATATCCACATACATCATGAAATGGTTTGTAGGCCCTGTGTTTTTTTGATGAGAAAGCCCTGTGGTCTGTTCAGCTGTTGCATGTGTCTGGTGAGGTACATGCAAAACAGAGCATTATACTATATTAGTGTTCTGATGAGGTTTGAGTACAGTGCTGTCATACAGTCCTAAGATGCAAATATGATGGTATGATATATGATGTGCACAAAATAGGCTTTCAATGCCAGTATGGACACTTGGTGGTTAAAGTTCAGATTTTTCTATATGTGCTTCCAGTGCCTGCCTCACTGGATTTCAGCATAGCAGGACTGTTGTCAATGCTGTAATTAACATGTAGTTTCACTTTTCAAAAGGACAACATGAAGACACATTTCTGCATTTATTTTTAGATTGCATGGATTCATCACTAATCATTTGTCTCTGTTAGCTCCTCCTGTAGAATGTTATCATTACTGGTGGACACAATGATTGCACCTAATATGCAAGAATCCGCAAACATGTTAAGTCAAAGGCCATATACATTAGCCTGAACTGTCAAGAAATAGAATCCAAACAGTAAAGGGCTAAGCACAGATCCCTGGGGTTTGCCAGTGGTATTATCTCTACTGGTACAGCTTGATTCATCAACTTTCTCAGTATGTGTTCTGTCGGTGAGCCAACTGATTACCCATCTAGTGACATAAGGGTTACCCCTCCCCCAGCTGGGAGAGTTTCTCAATGATACCTGCAAGGCAGACTGTGTCCAAACCTTAGGCCAGATAAAGATAGGCAGTATGCACTGTCTTACCTTCATCCAGGTCTATCAAATGGAATTAATGGGATGTGACAATATCACAGATTGTATGTGGAGTGACTCAGCACATACACTTTCCTGATAAGGTTGAATAAACACTTCAAAACACTCACCACACAGGCTATCTTCCCGTAGAAGGGTGTACATCAGCATGGATCCATCTGAGTTGAGGGGACAGCACCAGATGCATGCGTGTACAGAGACATCATGACTCTCCTCAAATGTGAGATAAATCAATGTGCCATCTTGGACCTTTTCTAATTGGACACTAGTAATATTCCAGCTGTGTGCAACAGACCTGTGTCAGTTGTTAATGCTACATCATGTCTGTTACATCTGATGTATTCAAAGAGGTTATTAAGGACATGCATGATGATAACAATATTATTCTGTGGAACTTGACCAGGTATAGGCATTTGACACAATTCCACACTGCAGTATTCAATCTACACTGTCATATGTGGTCATAAACAGCTATATCACCAAGTGGGTAGACCAGTGAATCACAAAAGTGGCATATCACTAAGTTGAAATGTGTGAATTGACCTATATCTCTGGTCCAGTGATCAGGTCCATACATCAGTGCTGTCTGCTTGGCCCTTTCCTGTCTATTATTTAAGTGATGGACATCACAGATGACATACACATCCTGTGTCCAAACAGCTGCCTGAAGGGCTACAGAATGTGGACAATCATTGATTCCAGCTGTGAAATTAGCATAATACAGACAGTATCAGCACATACCAAATATTGCTGCCACAGCCATGACAACACCTGAAATCGCAAGGAAACATGGGGGGGGGGGGGATTTGTTATGTCAGGAAAACAAACACACAACCCAAGTATACCCTGTAATCAGATCAGTAGCTATCTGACCTGTGTCCTGGGGTAGATGGTAAATGGAACATCCACCAGCATGTGGCCACAAAGCTGACTACTCCCTTGCATGTAACACAATCACTGAATATGTGAAAGACATTCACATCAAGGGCCATAATACCTTCATAGTTCCCAGCCATCATCACACCGGTAACTGAGTGCCATGCACCTTCCTTCACATACCTCTCTACACATCTTCCAGTGATGTGTAACTGAAGCGTACCACCTTTGTCAGACTGAGCTGCCACAGAGCTTATTGGCCATACCGCAGTAATGTTTTTGTAGCACGTACATGACTGTCTGATGGTTTGGAACACCAATCAAGTTGTTACACCAGATGCATATGCGCTACCTGCTCTGCTGATGCACACACTACATACATAGGTGTTTGACAACATTAATAGCCTGGAGATCATTCATGACAGTGTAGATTCATATATATATATATATATATATATATATATATATATATATATAGATATATGTATATGCAATGCATACCAGTCATCTAGCCTGTATTGCTCATAATGTCACAAACAGGTATAGCAGTGTCCCTCCTAACACCTCCAGCAGATATTGCAGTGTCAGGACAGTGTGCATGGCTGCCCTCATAGAGTGTGAAAGTATTATAATAATTGTTTAAATATGTTTATGCAGAATCATCTCTTATCACTCTAAATCACATACGTTATGCCAGAGGCATGGGATTACTGGGGGTATTATACTGATATTGTCCATGATTGTGGTTGGCTCTCTTAATATTTTCCATGAACCTTTACCTGTGCCCCACTTGTAGGAGACCTCTGTTGAGATTTCACTCATTTTAAGGCAAATCAGTTTGCACAGCTTCACAAAATGCACCTTACCCCAATTGTATGTCCTCTGCATTATTCATGTAAGGATGCTTATCTCACACTGAAATCCTCCCCATTGTTATGTCACCTTGTGTAACAGTCATATAAAACACATTTTCACTGTTCAGTCTCTACTGTAACATATAGATATGTAATTTTTGTTGCTGCTACAACCATCTGCCATTGACGCCGCCTTGTCTGCTTTACATTAGGTTGTCCTCTTTCTCTGTGTTCATTCCTACAATTTATTTGTGTGTCCCTATTCAATGCACTCACTTCCTCTGACTGTTTATTGTAGATGGCAGTCCATGTACCATTACAGATCATTTACACAGCTTCAGTACAGCATGCCAGGAATGGCACTGTAGGTACACTGTCCTGTACTGTCTTTGAACCGTGTACTTCATATTTCATACCTCTCAATTGTCCAGATATTCACAGGATGTCCAGATGTGTTCCTTATCAAAACTGTGGCTTTCTGCCATATTACTGGGATTATCTTAGGACTGATATGACTCAATATGACATACATTTGAATTGAGTTTCATACTTCAAATCCTTCAGAACATGTACGTCTACCACATTTTCATAAGGCATCTATGTCAAATATGTCCCTATTTCTGGGTCATTGTCCCTATGTTATGATGGCCTTTCTGCAGATGTGTTGAACTAAGAGATTGAGAGCTATCTATGAAGCCCTGGTGATTATTGTGGCATTCTGCACAAAACTGCAGACCATAACTGCTCTGCTTTAAACAGGATTGCCATCAATGTTCACTTACATGGTTTCCTGGCCGGCATGTTGCCGGCCATGAAACCTCACTTAGACATGGCACGTGGCACGAATATGCACTGTGTAATGGTGCACACATGTAAACTCCTTGTTGGCTTTGTGCACAGCCTACACTGAGTTTATTGAATCCTGTGGTGAGTAGTTGCAACTTCAGACTTTCAATAATTATTTTACCTTATGTATGTTGGGATGGCTGAAATGGCATATTTATAAATGTCATGTAATGTTATTTTTGACAACCTCTTCATGCAAATGAAAGAAATATTTATATCCTAGCACATCAAGCCATGGTTATATAATTGCATGCTATACAGAAAAAAGGAGCTACTGTAATATTAACTATTAGATATTTATTCTGCTTCCTCAAAAGTGATATTGAAAATAATTTACTTTAGATGTTAATATAATTAAACCATGCTGCAAGAGTTTTTTCAACTCTGTTATTTTTAGATACATATAACTACAGCTTGTATACTTCAATGCACATAGCAGTAACCTCAAATAATGAAAGACAGATAATCATGGTCCATGTAACAGATAAAAAACACAGTTAAAAGTTATAATTTTTTTTTTAATGATGTCATTAAGTTTCAAGGTCACTAAAATTTTCTTTATTTCACAATCATCGATGAATGCTACTACATGGCTCTTACATTAGTTACCAAATATTCCACCACCAAAGTTAAACCCAAACCTCTATTCTGTGCTGGTATAAGGTGTGGTGGCCTTGGCATGGTGGGCAGGCATGTGAGAACAACTCAAGGGTGTGGCAGGAAGGAAATCTTGCAGTATCATATACGCTGATCTAAGCTTTTCAGCAGAACCCCGACCATCCCTATGGCATACTAGGTTTGATGTCACAGAAGGTTATGCAGTAGCTTCATGGAGGATGTACTCCCACCTAACTGAAAACACATCCCTCATGCATTCTTCCACCAAACATTTGTAGAATACATTTCTCTGGTATCACCACCAGCTCTAGCGTGCTTTAAACACATGCCCAATCTGGTCTATGTTAAAAAAACAAATGGAATAAATTATGAATGCTCCGTTGAATGAAAACTCATATACTCTAAATCACTATTGTGGGGTGCTGTGCCCCTCACACCCCCCTAAAAATATATTCCAACTCCGAGATCACACTACAGTGAGGAAAAGGCAAATTTTCCAATCTTCACTGTACTGCAGTCTCACAGTAATGATTTTGAGTATATGAGTTTTCGCTCAACAGAACGTTCACAATTTCTTCTGTTCGTTGTTTTAACATAGACCCGCCCGATCATGTTCCATACTTTCCCTTGAGGAAGGGCAATGAGTTTAAACCTCCTCATATCTTGCTCCACCATACATCAGCTCCAACACATACCTGAGCTCCTGCTAACTCAAGTCTACTGCACCATATGCAGGGCTTTATCTCTCTATGTCAATGGAGTTATCAAACCCAAAATATATATAACATTTTTTACATATCACTATCATGATGGAAAAATGAATGAAGTGAGAGGCATCAGATAGGTATCAGATGGTTGTGTTACTATAAACGCCAAACGATTGAAAATTCCAGGATGTATCACCCATGATACAATTTAAATTCCTAAGTAAAGAATTGTCATTTGGCATCATGAAGGATAGCATTTGATAGCACAAGATATCACCTTTAGTAATAAAACACTGAGCTCCTGTTGATATAAGAGATCATCTACAAGACTTCTATCAATCCCTTACTGTACCTGGGAACTCAGATGAAGCCTACAAATTTTCTAGGATTCCTTTTGTACTGTTTGGCTGGGAGGATTTTTCTATTCCTTCTGAGAAGAAAGTCAAGTGCTAGCTGCAATTTTCCATTGCGAAAAGATTTCAACGTATCTCTGTCATTTTGCACAGAGTCTTGATAATATACTTAAGGCAAAATGGTGTCTGGCTTTGTCCTCTATACTACTAAGCTGCTGTTGACTGTACCCTAAGGTGCTACTTCACTGAGAGAAACAAGGCTTCTGTCTAACCCTTACATCATATGGGACCTGAGATGAAGCCTACAGGTTTTGTTTGGACCAGCCTATGTATTATTTGGCTGTTAGAATCTGTTACCTGCTTCTGTTCCAGCCGGTACTAGATTTAGCAATTACCAGAAAAGTTGAGCTGATTGGCTACTACTGTTCTTAGCGGACATCTGGGTGATGGTGTCATAAAGCATGCAATTATAAATTTTATTAGGAATAAGAAAATGAGGTCTAACTTATTGTTATAAGTAATCATTGCCATTACCAGTTTGTAACATCACCCACTGAATTATGTGTTATATACCAGTCCAGAACAGAAACAGGTGAAAAGGAATTTATTTTATAGAGCAGAGTACTCAGTGAATGAAATGTCTTTAAATTGTTGACCATTAAATTTCTTCCCAGTCTTATGGACCAGTGTCTGAAGTCCAAAAGATAACTGTTGCAAAGTGTCCATGTTTATAATTTTCTATGGTCATAAAGTTAAAAAAATATACATTGTCTTACACATTTGTCATGTTTTTCTGTTCCCTGAAATAACCCAGATTGAGGGAATAATGCCCATTTTCACTGATGTTGCCTATGAATATCAGATTTATACTGTATAGTTTTGTCATTGCTGGTAGTTTGCCAGATGCATTGCTCTTAACTGCCCTTGGGTTTGCCACAACATTTTAAAGTGTTCCCTCATGAAAAATTACATTCAAGGTACAGTTGTGAGAATTACAAAGCTTAATTAATGCTAAGCATTAAATTTACCGCCTCACTATATTTCAGAAAATCTATGTAAAAATTCATCTACTTATTATTTTTGACAAATACAAGTATGTGGGCTATTGCCTCTAGAATGTCAATAACCAGTGATAAACACTGTTGAATTACGCAATGACCCCAGGCTCAATTTTTACAAAGTGGGAGATATTAAAAGGATGATGGTATACAGTAATTTTGCAGTGGCCAGCAGATGTTAGTGTAACAATGAAATTAGTATGGTTAGAGAAAAAAATATCTACATCAGATGTATATGGGACCCAGACAGAGGCAGACCTCACCAATCGAGGTGACGGTTACAGCATGCAGTGGTAACTGAGTTCCCTTCAGTCATTTCATATGCTCATACACATTGTTTCTGTTCTTGGTATGCATGCAGGATGCCTTGATGTAGGCTGTGGGCAGCTGTGGTGGTGGGTCTTCATGCACAAGTAGTGTAAATCTTACTTATAGTACTTAGATTTCAGCTCCCACTGCATGCTGTAAGGAACCACAGCCAGGTCTTACTAGAGTACATAAGAGCAGTTGCAGAGCTTCATGCTCTTTATTGCTGAGTTGCTTCAACATGTACTCCAAGGTGCTACTTGAATGACAAAAATAGTATTTCTATCAGGCACTGACAATACCTCGGACCTGATTAGTTGTGATAAACTTAGCAATGCTAAGCCACTGGTGCATTAGGTAAGCATTTCCCACAATTAAATGCAGCTCCACAGCTACAGGTAATACTTAACTGCAGGAAAGCCCTTTCCTTTTATTCAAAGGAACAGCCAAGCTGTGAGTCTGCTAACACAGTGTAAGAGTTATGTACTTGATCTACATTGCTGCTTTACATTAAACTAATACATGGAAAGCACATCTTGAACTTCTAGCTTGTGGTGATAGCTTCACTTGTCCTTTGCATAGCAGTACTTGATAGCGTGCTCTTTTCTTGATCTTGCTTTTCCACCAGATCATATCATTGGCACCAGTATCTGAACTTTAAAACACCAGTCTGACCCGAAAATGAGATCTAGAAGAATAAGGGTGGTGGGGTCTCTGTCTTCATTAAGAACAGGCACACCTCCAGACTGGTATGACACACTGGAACTACTCCAGGTGAAACTTACAGTTGGCAAGACACCTATCCAAGTTATAGCCAGCTATAGACTCCCCTCCATGACTCAGGACACCCACTCCTCTTACATGGATCTACTTGACTCCATCAAGGTACCCCCTAACACCCTGATCCTTGGTGACTTCAACTACACTACAATAGACTGGGAGAACTATTACTGCACTAATGCACTCACTCAATGATTACTTGACTTCATCACTTCTAATGCATTAGACCAGCTTGTCTCATTCCCCACAAGGGGTGATAACATTCTGGAAGTGGGTCTCACCAACATGGGCGACTGTTGCACCAGTCACATTGTATATTCTTCCCTGGAGAGATCATATCATCGGACTGTCTCATTCAAAGTTTCTATCCCACCCAAACCCCAACTGTAATCAAGCTAAAAACTTCTCAAAAGCTGACTACAACCTCCTAAGGGAGGATATCTGTAGCTTCACACCACCGCCCCCCTCACAGGATGCAGACAACAATGCTGAACAGTATGCCAATGCAGTATACATGCACCTGTACTATTGCATGGACTCAGCCATAGCCAATAGAGCTAAAACCTGCTCCTCAAGGAAACACACACCTGTTTGGTGGACATCCTTTATCAACAGGCTTTACGATGAAAGGAACAAACTGTTGTCCAAGGGTAAAAAAAAATGAACATATTCCAAATTGGAAAAACTCCCTCCTTAGCCTCAACAAGCAAATTAGATCAGTAGTGAAAGCCTCTAAAGCCAATTATGAATCAAAACTAGCCTCCAAAACAAAAGGAAACCACAAAGCCTTCTTCAGTTACATCAGGAACCTCTGTGGCAAAGACCAGGTTGGTTCTGAATTAGTACTAAACAGTATCACTATTCATAGGTTCAGCACAAACTTCACTCCTGTCCCCCACAAATGCCCTTTTGACATCCCTGATACTTGTTCCACACCTCAAATCTCCATAGATAAAGTGCTAAAGGCCCTATCCAAGGCAACAAATACAGCTTCCATGGGACCTGATAGTATCCCAGGCTGTATTCTGCACCATCACCAGCAAGAACTGGCTTTGCAATTGAGCACCCTATTCAACCACAACTAAAGTACAGGCTTCATTCCAGCAGAGTAGAGAACTGCCATTGTCACACCCTTGCACAAAGCTGGTGCCACTACTGACCCTGGAAACTATCTTCCCATTAGCTTGATGCTTGACAAGTCTGATCTGTAAAGCCATGGAACATATTATTATGGTTTTTATAAACAAGGATGTAGGCAATCACCAAACACTTGACCCCACTCAGTTCAGATTCATCAAGGGCAGATCTTGCCTGTTGAACCTGGTTGATTTCTTTGAGACTTTCACCAAGGCCCTGGATGAGGGAAAATCAGTGCATACAGCTTACCTTGACTTGGCCAAGGCCCTTGACACAATCAAAAAGCTAACACAACTTGGGGTAAATCCCTATCTCATCAGGTGGGTGGCCAACTGTCTCAATGACAGGACCATCAAAGTCAAAATAGGCACCTCCACCTCTGTTAGCTGACCTGTTCCCCCAGGATCTGCCCTGGGACCCCTACTGTTTGGCAGTTACTTCTCAGAGGTCCTGGCAAAGACAAAGGCCTGTGACTGACCAAGTTTGTGGATGACTGTAAGTTGGGTGCTGTCATTGACTTCCCAATGATGTTAACATACTGTAAGAGGGTCTCACGGCAACTAATGACTGGTGTCAAAGTCATAGCCTCAAGCTAAATGCAAAAAAAAGTAGCATCATACCATTCGGCAAAACATGGCTCCTACTGATTACCACATCAAAGTCAACCCCCTAAGCACACAACCTGTGGTGAGAGATCTGGGCACTAAGGTTGATAACAACCTCACATTCAACCATCATGTAGCGGCAGTGGTCAGAAAAGCCTTTCACTTGGTTTATCTCATAAGTAAAGGGATTGCATTGAGAAAAAAGGAGGTTAATACCACTCTATACTACTCCCTCATTAAAACAATAATTGTGTACAACTCTCTAAACATTTGCACCAACTGGAAAGGCCACTAAAATAATTCACAAAGAGAATCCATGGCCTCCAACACCTGTCCTATGTGAACAGGCTCAAATCAATATCACTCTATTCAGTATTGTACAGATTGATCAGGGTTTATCTGTGTCTCACCTATAAGGCAATCTGAGAATCTACCCTACCAGGGATGCTCCATATCCGTAAGTTTAACTCCTCACACATCACCCACTAGAAAGGCCTGAATCTAATATGTGACAGCAACAAAATCTGCTGGAGAGACAGGTATGTGTCCCATAGGCTGAATCATTTCTGGAATAGACTTCCCATATATGTCAAACACAGCACCTCCCTGACCCTCTTCAAATGCATCCTTTGTGACTTTGTTGCTAAAATTCATGCTTTCTGTATACTTCAATGTAAATTTTTATTACATTATTGTATATTTGGCTTATGTTATGCACCTTTCTGCTTATGCCATGGTAAACAAATGTCAAAAATAAATAATGTCCAGCCATTAGGTCACATGGGAACACCCCCACTTTCACCATGCAGTTCTGCAGCCAGTATATGCATGTGTAAGAGTTACAAGTGTGCGGACACCAAGCCTTTGAGGTCGATTAATTCTGTATCTATCCTTTATAATGTTTTTGGTAATATCTGTCTCTGTCATCAGGCATACTGGCATCATCCTCACCAGACTGAAATAGAAAAGTGAAGGAGTAAATTTTATAGAAATAAATGAAATTTCTGTGAACAATGCTTGCAGGATAATGCTGAGAAGGAGGACTGATGTTTAATGGAAGGAAAGTATCATGCAATTTATTTAATGCTGAAGTGAATGGAAATTGTTATATAAAGAAAATGCATATTTGTACTCTATGATGATAAAACATATTATGGCTTATTTTCTATTTTATGGATGTGTGTGGTCTTATATAGAAATAAAAACATGATGGTTTAATAAAGATATTTAAAACAAGGTGAGGAGAATAATAATAATTCAGTGACAATTTGTTGTCTTCCTGGAAACAAGATCTGGGATGTAACAAAGGTGTTCAGATTCCCCTGTCCTGCCAAATAAGATTACATCCTGGAAGTGACTCGTGTGGATGAATAACCTTAGGTTCTCTAACAAGAGGGACATGAAAAAGAATATTATGGGTTTTGCTATGGAAAGACACTGAACTTTAGTGGAATTCTGCCATCACCCTCAGTGATGCATTCAAATTCAAGATAAATTACTTTAATAATTGTCTATGTACTGATGTCATTCTAGGGGGATCCAATAATTACCAGCATGCCTATCTGTTTTGCTAAGGATTGTATGCACATCTGTTACCAGGGCCATTCATATTTAGGCTAAAAACTGTGGGGCTAAAAAAATATGATACTTTATTTCCACCAGGATTGAATAATGAATGCAATTGGAAATATGTGATTAAGTAATTATTTAATTTATTTTGCGTTTGTTGCATTAATTGGTGTGTCTATTTAAGGTGTGAGTTTTTGGAAGTGTAATGTACTCCTTCAAGGTTATTTGTTGTCTGAGGCGCTAAAGATTTAAGTGTTTTTATTTTTCTACTTCTGTGGTTGTGGTTTTGTAATTTTGTGTTGCTATTTGGTGGTGTATCCAAAAACTTTGCTGTTCCCACTATGCTGTTTTTATGTAGAGTCTTTCTATTAGACATTCCAAAGTAGTAAATGCTGTCTCAGTAGCTCGACAGGTAGCACACTCACTTTTTGTGCATTAGGCCTTGAGTTTTATTCCCTTAGCAGATAGACAGATTCATTTTCCATTACTGATGCAACGGAGTAGCACAAAAGGGTGCTGCATTTCTGAGTGTGCCATCATTCAAATAGATGTTAAACCCAAGCCCCAACTTTGTAAGTTGGAGATAGCTCAAGTGAATGAAAAAGATCCCATGACACATATTGAAAATAATAGGGGTCCTTTATTTATATACAAAAATAACTCTTATTTACAAAATATTTACAAGTGTACAAATATATATATATATATATATATATATATATATATATATATATATGTATATGTATATATATATACACACATACACACACACACACACACCTCTCTCTCACTCTTTCTCTCTATATATGCTCAAAACACTGATGTGATATGATCAACAGCTCATATGTTCAACACATAAATCCAAAGCATTATGCCCTTTCCCCACTGCAGCGTGACCCTGGAGTAGGAATAAATAGTTAGGGTGGGTGTGGGGGGCACATCCTCCCACATTGGTGGGTGTGGGGGGCGTAGCCCCCCCCCCACATTATTTACATGAATATAGTCAATTCAGTTAAAAGTATCCATATGTATGTTTAAAATTTATGACATATGTGGGGGGCTTTACCCCAATAATTATTTATTCCTACTCCTGGGTCGCGCTACAGTGGGGAAAGGGCATAATGCTTTAGATTTATATGTTGACCATATGAGCTGTCAATCATATGAGCTTTCTGTGTTTTGGTGTCAGTCAGTCAAATGGTTGTCGATCATATGAGCTTTCAGTCATATGAAGTAGACCCATATATATTATATGTATATAAAAATCTGTTGACACAATCATACTAAATTTTCATCCCTATTAGACCCCTTTCCTTTTTCCATAACCACCTTCTAATTTTACTTAATATTATTGCTAAAATCCATTTACCATTAAACATAATTTTGTTTATTCTTTCATTTCATATAGCCCATATAACATAAAATAATGTTTTATTTATTCTTTTAACATATTCTTTACTTCTATTCTTATAATATCCATATTTAATCATGCCCATGTTTAATTTAGCCTCTTCTCTTTTATCTTTGAAAAAGTTTTCTTTACATAGGTTTCCCCATAACTTTTTTACTCTTTCACATTTCATAAACACATGTCTTATAGTTTCTTCTTCTGTACAATGCAAGCATATTCTATCACTTTTCTTCTTATATAACATATTTCCTTTTACTGGCAATTTTTCTATTACCAGTCTCCACAAAAAAAAATCTTGACATTCTACTTTATGGTTACACTATTTGCTTCTTATTTTTATAGCTTTCATTTTTTTCATCTGTTAGATGTTACCATGGTTTTAATAGTAATGTTTTATCACTACATTCTTATACCATACTTTTCTATCATTTTCTATATCACCAATCTTTATTTTCCATAAAAAAATGTTTTGGTAATATTTTTTCTTCATTTATACGCACGTTTTCTCTTTGTACCATACCACAACATTTATCGTGCTTGTATTTATACAGTTTTACTACTAATCTCTCATCTTTTTCATTTATCCACTTTAACACTTGGGATACATTTAATGAAGCAGTGTATCTCTCTTTCCTCTTTACTTACCATGTGGTACATCAGACAGCTCAGGTCACTAACACAAGGCCCAACCCTCCTTGGAGGGTGCACCACACACACACACATACCTAGTGCCAATTTACAGTGTCCAATCCACCTACTGCATGTCTTTGGAAAGTGGGAGGAAGCTGGAGCACCCGGAGGAAACCCACATGAATGTAGAGAGGACATGGAGACTCTACACAGAAGGGAATCTCTTGTTGTGAGGTGACAATGCTAACTGCTACACCACTGTGCCACCCTTAAAGCAGTGTATACCACTGGGTTAATTAATGCTAAACCACCTCCTACTTTATTTACATACAGAACTCCTCTTTTTACTGGGTTTAATCTAAAACCCCATTTAATAGAAACCAATTATCTGCAATAATTCCTTTTCAAATACCATTGGCAGCATAAATACACTTGCTAAGTATGCTATATTTCCCCATCAGTATTGAATTTTTCTGAATGATGATTTTTATGTTCTCCAGAAAAGACAGGTTTGTTTTCTTATATTGTCTTTTTCCCCATTGAATTCTACTTACATCTTTAATCCCTAATTTTATACCTAACAAAGAAATTTCATTCATTGTAAAATATATATCCTTGATCTTTACTACATCACAAACATTTAATTTTCTCTTTATTTAAAATCATCCTTATCTTCTACAGACACTCATTTGTGCAAATTACTTACTTTTATCCAAATTTTTTTTGCAGTTATTATAATGACATCTGCACATATTAATAGATCTAGAATTCTTAAAAATGCAGGTGTTCTATATCCTGCCTCCTTAATTTTGTGATTTATTTCACATACTATCACATTCATAACTAATGCAAAAAGTATGCACTCATTGGACATCACTGTCTTATACCACTCTTCATATGTACCTCTTAGCTTAATCAGCCATTTACATTAAATTCTGACATACTTAATTTCCTAACTTTTTCACTTGTATTATATTCTTTCATTATTACCCATAAGATTTCATGTCAAATTGTGTCAAATGCCTTAAGGTTTCCTGTCATGATTTTCACTTCTTTTCTGTTCATATCATCCACAATTTCTCTAACAATCATTAATAATTCTTGAGAAACATCCCCCTTTATAATATATATGCTACCTTCCATAATATTTTCTGTTTTAGTTTTAAATCTCATTTGTATTATTTTCATAAAGATCTTATAATCATTATTATTCAGTACTACCAGTCTCCAGTTTTTTAATAGTCTTCTATCTTCCTTATTCCATATTAATTTAAATATTCACTACATAATTCTTTATACATAAAACCTTCATTTAACAATTCATTGAAAATCTTTAAAAAATATGTATTTTTTTGCCAATCTCTTAAATTTTTATACATTGCATACTCTATTCAACCTGTGCCTGCAGACAAATATATATTTACTTCTCTCTAATACTTTATCTTGCTTATTTAAATAATCTCCTTTTCCAACTCTTTATTCTCTATTTTTGTTAACTTTTTACTTTCAATGTTTTTTCACTACTTTCTTTTTTCTATTCGTAATCTTTTCTTGAGTTATTTCTAACTCTCATTTGCAATCTTTTTTATTTCTATCATTGTAATACCACCTTCCTTTACTAATCTGCTTAAGTAACTCAATACTTCTTCTCTTTTTCCTTTTAAAAATATCTTTGCATATTTAACAATTCTTGGATTTTTTTCTTGATTTATTTCATATAATTATTTTTCTTTGTCAAAAAACTATCTATTACAATGTTCTAAATCTTCCAGTGCCTCATAATATGTTCTTTGATATTTTTTTTTCGGAAAAAACATTTTTTGTATTTTTTTCTTAATTGCATCCACCATTCAGACCAGTTTTTATAAAATGTTCTCATAGTAGTATGATCTTTCCATAACTATATTACTAATCTCTTTCCTTCTTCATTCCATGCTTTCTCATTTATACTTTTCATTCCTTTACATATTTTTATATACTCGTTTTCCTTTATCACTATCCATATTGTAAACTGATGTTTCAAATAACTCTACTTCTCCTATAACAAAATCTTCTGATACTATTAAATAATATATTTCAGCTCTATACATACCTCTTTTATAAGGCCATGATTTTTTGTCCTAAAGTTTTAACTTATCACATCTTATAATGTCTAACATTTTTCTTATATAATTTACTTTCTTTTTATGTTTGCGTCTTAAATCACAATTAAAATTGCCTCTTAATATAATTTTCATATTTATAACTACATAGTCAAATGTCTGGATGAAATAATCTTTCCTTTTCTTTACAATTAATATAAGCATGTAATGTTATAATTCTAGATCCTTGTTCTTTATATTTTAAATCTACAATGGTTAATCTTCCCATTTTTACTAAAGTTGCATCTAATATCTTTACTGTAGTTCTACAGAATACAGCTATTGTAGAACATCTATCATTTCCCAAATTCCAGATTATCTTTCCTCCTCATAGTTTCTCTGTTTAAACTTTCATTTGTTAAAAAATAGTGTCCTCTACTATAATTGCATCTACATCACATGCACCGCACCACTCAAAAATTCCTATTCTTAATAAATTCTTAATAATATTCACATTTACAGAAAGCACTCTAAAATTTTCATTTTCACATTTGGTTTTGTATGTTCATAGCTAATTACTAGGTTACCTTTCTTAATCAGCCATTCTAAGCCTAACCAATTTCTGTCCAGTGGTAAGACTCAAACACTGTAGCTTTTGTCTGTGAGTCAAACACCTTAACTATTATACCAAATAACAATCTTTAGCTGTATATATTTATTTTATGTATTTTATTGCATTTGTTTACCTGGAAAGTCCACTCGACCTAAAAGAGCCCATTTTGACTGGAGGCCCAGGGAGAAAAGCTCCAACAAGAACATAGATACAGAAAAAAATTAAACATTAATTGGTACAGAAGTAGAAACAGTGTTACACATCGTGATTACAGCAGAATATACAGAAAATATATATAAAAGCAGGAATCTAGTTGGTTTGATTACATTAATATATACAGAAAATACACATTAAAGCAGGAATTTAGTTGGTTGCCAAATTAATTCAATCAGAGAGGTATAAACAGAGATATATTAATCAGTATTATTGTACCAATATCAGAAAGTGATGAAAAAATATGGAGAAAGTATCATCAGTCACTAGTAGCAAAAAGCATAGGAGTTTAGTTATCATATAAGAAGAAAAATGTTAGGTTACCTCATCCATTTCCTTTCTATTTTTTTTTTTTTGTACTTATCCCTTTAAATTTTCTTTTACCCTTTTACTACCTCCAATTTATGTCTTCTTCATCACTTATTTCAGACCCTATGTCCTCTTTATTATTTTTTCTCAACTATTTTTTTCTTCTATTTCTACTACTACTAAAATCTCTTCCCTTTTTTCTCTTTCTTTTACCTTTTTACTTACTCCTATTTTCATTTTAGCAACCCATCCATAAATGTTTAATTTTGTTACATTTATAACATTTCAATTCATTTTTTTTGCATCATGTCCCATTTCCCTACAAATATAACATTTTCTATTGTCACAGTTACCTGTCAAATGTACTTCTTTTCCACAAAAACATGTGCTGGGTTGTCCCCAGTATTTTACAACACTCCTATTCCTCTACATATTTATCATGCTTGATATATGTATAATTTTTTATCTTTCTATTTTTAACATAATATTACAGTCCCAGCCACCAGTTCATAAACCACTTTGTCATAAACTGCTTTGCATAAGGCTTTCAAATGTCCTTTCAATGTCTCTCTTTCTACATCTGTTCAAAATTGTACATTAATATGATTTTTTTGTTTCCCTATTAAATGATTTTATCACATAAAGATTCCATGTGTTATAATCTTTTTCATATTCTTCAATTTCCACTAAAAGAATAGTCTCAACTATAATTCTACAAGTTGTCCTTTGTTAACAAGAATAAATTATATTACCTCATGAGCTTTTACACCCAAAGGAGCTTTAAATTGTCCCAAACTTTATACCTGTCAATTTCTTTATCTTCTTTACTTTGAATCCTTACCACTTACTTCTGTTTATCATTTTCTTCTGCCTTCATTTTTGCTACTCCACTTTTGTCTTCTTTTACTTTCTTTGCATATGTTTGTTTTTTCCATTTCACCAATATTCTTCAGGATTGTCTCTGCATCCTCCTTTTGTATCTTCTCCATAATGTCCCCCCAGGAAACATCTCCTCCATTTTCTGGCCCACTTTGCACCACCATTTCTTTAAATAGATTATCCGGCAGCCATCCCAAGTGGAGGTTTATAATTATACATCCTTCATTTTCTGACTCATCTCCATCAAACAGATTTCTTTAAAAAAATTCCTCAAAATCTTTCACACATTATCCAGTCTCAATATCTGCTTTCTCTTTCATTTCTTTCACCACTCCATCATCTCCTTCACTCTCCATCGTCCTTTTTCTCACAGCCGCCTCTGTGCCTGGAACAGAAACAGTACTTATCCAAAATGTTTCCTACTTACAACAGTGAAATGTCGGGAAGTTCCATGATGTCCCAGACAAATTTCCCTTAGTTAATCTGAATACCATCTCATGTCTCCCCTGAAAATAAACCATTTTTGTAGTGGAACTCATCCACTCAACAAAGTTAAATTAAAATTAAGGCCTTTGTATTCAGTGCTAGAGATCTTATAAAAAATATCTGAAATTTACAACCTTCCTGTAGCATTTATAAATATATGGAGTTATTGAGATGTGGCTGCAGTGTAAAGTACCTCTCATTCTGGGTTTAGCACCTATAATGCCTGCAAACCTAGTGATAATTGTGGGGGAGTATAAGTATTTGTTAGTGATTCCATAACTTTTTGACATTTTCCAATATAGCCTTAAACAAAACTAATTATCATTTCTTGTTATAGGCCACCCTTCATATCCCATGCTGATAACGATATTGAGGCTTTAGCTGAAAACCCATTTATAAGAACACTTTTGTGCTGCTTGATATCAGTTATCCATCAATAAACTGGCTAACCAATAATATCAATGGCAAGCATGCTCAGTGCTCCCATATCTTTTTAAAAGTTAACTCCCTAAAAAATAATCAACATTCCATGTGGATGAGCTTGTGGGTGTTAGTGAGTTTAAGTAAGGTTAGATAATTGGGAAGTTCGTGCCACTGTAGATTATGGAGAGAGTGGCAGTGATGGGAGGAGTTTTTTGAGTTGGTAACAAATTTGCTTATTTTATTATAGCATGATTTGAGTTTCTGTTGTAGACTGAGTTGGAGATTGTTTAGCAAGGAGATGCCATACATAAGAGAGAGGAGCAGGTAGGAGGAAGTGATGTTATTTATGGCGGATGGGGAGAGGTAGTGGTTGTGTCTGTATAGAAGTCCTAGTTGTTGGTGTTTTTTTAATGGTGGATTGAATATGGGTGTCAAACTTTAGATGTCGTCAATAATGACACCAAGGAGTTTGATATTTGAAACAATTTTGATTGTGATATTGTTCCTGAGCATTGAGAAAGAGTTTATGTCTATTAGGGAGTTTCTAGAGGGGGAAAGATAATCAGTTTAGTTTTATTAGCGTTAAGGGCAAGCTGGTTATTTTTCATCCAGGATTCAGTTTTAGAGAAGGCTGATTGAGTTTTTAGAAGAAGGTTGGAGGGGATGAAGGCAGAGCAAATGATTGTTGAGTCATCTGCATATTGGATTTTGGATGAGTTAGGGATGGCGTGGTGAACATTGTTAATAAATATATTGAAGAGTAGTCATTCTAGAACTGAATCTTATGGGACCCCGGTGGACGTGTGAAGAAAGTGGGAGGTTGAGAATTTCCATTGGACTGCTTGTTGGCATTCTAAGAATTAGCTTGAGAACCAGGCTAAGGTGGAGGTAGAGCGGTTGACAGAAGAGAGTTGAGTTAAGCCTAGGGGGTGGAAGATGGTGTCAAAAGCTTTGGAAAGGTCAAGAAACAGGGAAGATACAAGTTTACCAGAGTTGCAAGCTTGATTTATGGTTTCAAGAAAGGATAGGAGGGCAGTCATGGTACTGTGGCCAGTGCGGACACCATGTTGAGTAGGGTTAACAAGGTTGTTTTGAGTAAGATGCGACATGATTTCAGTATGGATACATTTCTTGAGGAATTTTGATATGGCTGAAAGGATAGCTAAAGGTCTGAAATTGGATGTGTCTGTGTTTTTGCCTCCTTTGTGTTGTGGAATGATGTATGCATGGTGCCTGATGGATGACACATGCTTCTTGGATGGATCTGTTGATTAAGATGGAATTGGGAAGGGCTATACTGTCAGCAGCTAATTTTATGAAGATTGTTGGGAGATTGTCAGGTGTATTCCTTCTGGGTTTTAGTTGTAGTAGTTTCTTTATACTACTTGTGGGGATAGGTTCAAGTTGAAAGGGGGTAAGTGGTGGGTGGGGTTGGGGGGCTGGAGTAGTTTATGTTGGGGGTGGGGAAAAGAGGAGGACAGTTTGGCTGTGCAATCTATGAAGGAGTAGTTAAATTGGTTGGCAGTGTCCAGATCAGTAAGGTTTAGGTTTGGACAGGGATTTTCTTTATTACCAGGGTGAAGGAAGATGTAGATTGTGGTCCAGGACTTTCTTGGGTTGTCTGAGCGGGGGGTTGAATTTGAAGTAATATAGTTTATCTCTGGTTATAAGTTTTTTTTTTATAAAGTTACAAAGTTGTCTGAATACTAGTAGGTAGTTGGGTAGTTTTTTTTTATATAGTTTCCAGGTTTTATCTCTTTGTAGTATGGTAAGTTTGGTTTCTTTGGACAGCCAGGGGGAGGCATTAGCTTTGATTCATTTAGTTCTTATAGGGGCATGGTTGTTGAGAGTGTTTCTGGATGTATCATTGAAGTAGGAAGTAGCACTCTCGAGGGGAAGGGTTTTTAGGGGGGACCAATCAATAAGTTTTAGACATTCAGTGAAAGTCTGAGGGTTAAAATGGGAGAGATTGCGTGTGTGTATGTAATGGTGTTGCTGGAGAGGGCAGGGGTGATGGTCAGCAAAAGCTGGAAGGTGGTTGTCGTTGAGGGGGTCTGGAAGGAATCCTGAGTTTGAGATATGGCTGGGATGTGATATAAGGATCCAGTCAATGATAGTGCTAGAGGACCCATCTTTGTTTCGTCTAGTAGGGGAGTTTATAAGCTGGCTAAAATTGAAGAGATTGACTGAGATGGAGCCAGTGAATTTATTGAGGACCAATTTATGTTAGTGTCACCTAGGATGTAGGTTTCATTTTTATGTTGGAGGAAAACCAGGAATGGATATCTTCTAGAACTGGGATGTTGTTACCAGGGGGTATATATAGGGAAGCTATGCATATGGATTTGTGGTTGTTTAGTTTTAGTAGAGCAGTAGCAATCTCAACGTTGCTAAAGTTAGGGATAGGATTGGTGTAAGGAGTTATGGTACTGGAGGAAGAGAAAACTATAGCTCCACCTCCACTGTGTTTATTAAGTCTATCATTACTAATGATTTGGTAGCCAGGTGGGAAGATTTTGTTGTCTTTTATGGAAGATTTAACCCAGGTCTCTGAGATGGCTGTTATGATGAAGACAGGCATGGATGTTAGGGATTTTATTTCTTGGGCTTTGGGTATTGAAAGTGGCAAGACAAATAGATTTAGGTGTGTGAGCATGAGTGTGGGGGAGTTGTGGGCCCTGGGTTAGGATGAATGTCACCACATAGTGATAGAGTAATCTGAAGGAGGATATATGTGATGTGGTTTAGTGTGATTGAGTATGAGTGTAGGAATGGGAAAGATTTGGTGGAGTGAGGGGTTGGGGTGTGTCGTGAGTATGTGGGATTGGCAGTTTTGCATGATTGAATAGTAGGGTTGGGTTGAGTGGGTAGAGTTAGTGAGTTATGGAGTTGAAAGGTGGTAAGTAAGCATGTTGTATCATAGATGTGGAGTGTGTAGGGGATGCATGGTTGGGGTGCAGAAGCTGAGTGAGGTAAGTGAGATAGGTAAGTGAGGTAAGAATGATTATTACAAGTAAGGGACAGTATGAGGGAGTGGACATATTGTTGATGGTGGGTGGGGTGTGAGAAAGGAAGGTATGTGTAGTGGGGTTGGTAATGCTTAGTTGATAGATTGAAGAGATGGGTGGGGTTATGTTTGAAATAAATATGCAGGTAATGGGGGCATGTGGAAATTGGGGGCAGGATAGGGGAGTGGAGTGTGCCCACAGGGTAAACAGAGCAGGTTAGAGCCCAGCAGAGGTGAGTGGAACTCAGTCAGTGAATGCTGATATTGACTGGGGGTGGTGGCTTGGTCAGAGGTATGAGGGGACAGTTTCAGTAGGAGTTGTTGCCTTTGCTTACTTTAAATAGGCTTTTCAGTCACCAATTGAAAATGTTAAGGTAGTTTCTAAAAGCCTTAAACTATGGGCTACATTATAAGTGACTGTGTGGTCTGTTGCAGCCTTTGTGCTGCTGTGAAAAATGTTGCTGGCTACAGCAGTTGACTTAGGCAATGGTGCTATCTGGTTCCGTTGGACGAATGTGCACCAGGGTTCTGTAGGGCATAAGCCGGTTGGGAAGGGTGAGTGGAAAGAAAGGAGTAGTGGTTGTTTTCTGACACCTTTTGGTGAGAAACTGGTGGTACAGTTAGGGAGCAGTGAAGGATAGGGGCCATGCGAGTGTGCACACTATCGGAAAATGCTGTAACAGATGATAGCTTGAACAGTGTTTGTACAGGTAAGATATAGATCATGGAATCAGTAGCTTACATGCGTTCTTGGTGATTTAATAACAGAGCAGTTAGGTATTCAGTAGTTTCTTGGGTCCTGGTTGCAGGGAGGTGGTGTAGGGCGTTTTTCCTGGTTGAATGGGCTTGCAAGTTGGTTTGAATGAGCTGGAGTGAAAGGAGAAAAGACAAATGTTAGCAATAAGGGAGTGCAAAGCTGTAGGTAGATAGCTAAAGGGAATGAGTGGAAGAGAGGATGGATGTGTGGGGGTGGGAATGGAAGAGTGGATGGATGTGTGGGGGTGGGAATGGAAGTGATGAAAGTGGCGGGAGTGTACAGGGAAGGGGCGTAGTTAGATGGGAAGGGGCGTAGTTATATGGGAAGGGGCGTAGTTGGATGAGAGTGTATCTGCTGGTATGGATGCCTGTTCTCACCAAATATATTGATAAACTTAAAAACAAACTAATTTGATATAATACCCACATCTATAAACTATATAATGAGAGGAGGAAATTAATTAATCCATATAATATGTTACATTCTAAATTGAACAACACTCAGCAAAGCTAGCAACGAGCTTAAGAGTGACATTAAAAAGTTCAAGGCTGACTATGAACTTAAAATAATCACCTTAACTAAATTAAAGTATAATCCATTCTTTATATGTCAGAAACATTGAAAATATCATCCAATAATGCTGTCAACTTCCTCACAACACTATCCACTCAGATCCAAAGGAAGTAGCTTATAACTTAAATGACTAATTCAGTAGAAAATTTATACTACTTTCATTTGTAAATGTCCTCTGCTTCTTCAATCCCAACCCCTAAAACAAAATCCCAAGAAGGGAAGACATCCCTGATCAGTATCAGCAAGAAACTACGATCCCTCATAAAATCATCCAAGGCGCGTTTCGAAAGAAAAATTGCCAAGGACTCCAAAGATAACCACAAGGCATTTTTCAGCTATGTCAAGAATCTAAGTGGCAATGCTCAGATATGCTCGGAGTCAGTGCAGAATGGTACAAAATACACTGAACCAACTGATATTGCCAACATCCTGGCAGACAGGTTCAGCAAAAACTTCAACCCCCTCTCATCCCCAAAAGGGCCCATAACCATACCAGAAGAACGTAGAGCTCCTAAAATCACAGACACTCAGGTTAAAACAGCCCTCTCCAAAGCCAAAAACACAGCATCAGTGGATCCGGACGGTGTCCCAGGCTATGTCCTGCATGAGCTCAAAGACGAACTAACCCCTCACCTAAACACACTGTTCAAACTCAGCCTCTCCACAGGTTACGTACCCATAGAGTGGCACACAGCAACGGTTATTCCGCTCCACAAAGGTGGAGCCACAACAGACCATGGGAACTATCGCCCTATAAGCCTGACTAGCTTGGTCTGCAAGGCTATGGAGCGCATCATAATGGAACTCATTAACAGAGACATTGGGAACCTCCAAACACTGGACCCTACCCAGTTCAGCTTTGTTAAGGGCAGATCATGCCTTCTAAACCTGGTGGACTTCTTTGAGACAGTTACCAAGGCTATAGATGAGGGAAAGGTGGTACACACAGCCTACCTAGACCTCACAGAGGCCTTTGACACCATTCCACATTCTGGTATTATAGACAAGCTCACCAGCCTGAACATAAACCCCTACGCCACAAGATGGGTTGACAACTGGCTCACGGACAGAATCCACATGGTAAGAGTTGAGGGAGCTAAGTCTTACTCTAAACCTGTTACAAGTGGCATTCCCCAGGGCTCAGTCCTAGGACCCCTCCTGTTCAGCATATACTTCTCAGAGGTACAGGCAAGCTCAGTAGGACTATGGCTGACCAAGTTCACAGACGACTGCAAACTAGGGGCTATAATTGACTCTCGGGCTGACACAGACATCCTCCAAAAGGGTCTCACTGAAACAGACACCTGTTGTCAAAATCATGGCCTCAAGCTAAATGCCAAAAAGTGCATAGTCATCCCCTTTGGAAAAACCAAAGTACCCACAAACTACCACATAGGTGGTAGTCCCCTAAATACAGAAGACAATAAGGGATCTGGGGACCCAAATAGATAGTAAACTCTCCTTTGATAATCACATTGCCAAAATGGTTAGAATATTCTATGTAGCACACCTTATCACAAAAGGGTTCGCATCCAGATCAAAAGAGGTCATTGTGCCCCTCTACTCATTGCTCATAAGACCCATCATAGAGTACAACGCCCCATTTGGGATGCATCTTACAAGACACCTGCAACAGCTGAAAAGACCACAGAAGTACCTCACCAACAGGATCACTGGCCTCAAACAGATGCCCTATGCAGCTCGACTGAAAAACTCCAGCTGTACTTGGTTGCATACCACCTACTCAGAGGTGATCTCTGCCTGACATACAAGGCCATGTCCAACCCAGAACTGATCGACATGCTCCACCTAAAGAAAAGCTTATCCCCTCGAGCCACAAGCTCTAGGGATCTAAACCTCACCACAACAATAAATAGGATGTGCTGGAGGGATAGATTCCTGTCACAGAGACTTCCCATGCTTTGGAACAAGATTCCAATCTACATTAGGCAGAGCTCCTCATGAACACTCTTCAAGAGAAATCTTGACGAGTGGATGGAAAAAGAAAGTTTACCCTTGGGATCACTTCATTGGCTCTGCTGGACAGAGGCAAAGGGAACTAATCTAAGGGGGCAGCGAAAGCCAACACATTCAGGCTAGGCTTATAAATGCCTTCAGGCAGATAACCTAGTACCTACCTATGAACAATGGAATGAGTCATTTCAGTTTCATCAATTCCCCATGAGTACCACATCCATGGAACCCAGAAAATACTATTTTTCCTGATTATTAATGTCAAATGGGGAGAAAGGAAATTCACCCCAGGGATCACATCAGTTTCCCTGCTAGACAGGGGTCCAGGGAAGTAAATAGTGTGGGAAGAAATAGCCAGGGAATTGTTATGGCTAGGCTTGTATAGGCCATAGGGCTGATAGCCTAGTACCAATCTATGAACCTTATCTGATCTGTACTATAACTACCATCTTTAGCCCAAGCCTCTCCGCAGGTTACATTCTGGATACTTATAAAGCAGTCATGATACTGCCTTTTCATAAGTGTTGTCCTACCACTGCCTCTGGAAACTACCGTCTCAGTAGCCTTGTATGTATAGCTATGGAATGTGTTGTTTCTGAGTTCATAGACTGAGACATTTTAAACTTCTCAGCCTGGACTCAGAACTATTCAGTTTTGTCAAAGGTGTCATTGTTCCTTAACTTTATTAACTCCTTTGAAGAATGTCACTGAAGTGGTGGAGTGTCATTATGCAATAAAAGCAGCATATTTTGGTACTATTACTAGTCATGTAATCCCACATGTATTCATGTAGCAGCATATTTTGGTACTATTACTAGTCATGTAATCCCACATGTAGTCATGTAATGTAGCCCCCCCGCCAAAAATGAATAAACCATAACCATGCATGCTGGCTCTCAAAATCCACCAAAGTAATGTCCACAAGGGATAAAATCTGGAAATCATGGCAGAAAAACAAAGACCCCTCAACTCTACTACATTACAAGCAACTCCGTAACCAGGCAAAACGTCAACCACTGATAAAAAAGACCATTACTTCCACCTACAAAGCCAACATAAAAATAATCCCCAAAAATTCTGATCCTCCATCAGCCAACTATTACACCCAGGCTCTCAAAGCAGTCCATCCCCTGACTCACAAAAAAACTCCCACTGAACTTGCTACTCTCTTCAATTCCTACTTCATTGACACCATAGCTAACCTAACTGCCACCTTTCCTACAGTTAACACCACCACCACCAAGACAGCTGATGACCGAATCATCCCAGAAAACAAGTCTACCCTTAACCCTAACCTAAAATTCTCCCCCATACCTACCAGCACAATAAAAAAAACTTTTACTTAAGCTAAAACCCTGTACTCTGGCCCCTGACAATCTACCCCCACACTTCCTGCAGCTAGCAGCAAACTCTATAGCTTATCCCATCAGCATACTCATTAACAGATCAATTAAAGAATCCCTTGTCCCAGACATCTGGAAAAAAACATTCATTCTTCCCTTACACATAGGTGGTACCAAGACAGACACCACATACTTTCGACCCATAGCAATTCTCTCACCCCTCTCTAAAATACTGGAAAAATGCATCCATGCCCAACTCCTCAACCACCTGCATGAAAATCAAATTTTATCACCCACTCAGCATGGTTTCAGACAAGGACACAGCACCATTACCGCTCTCCTATCCTTCCTTGATACAGTTAACCGGGCACGGGATTCTGGTAAAATAATTGCTTCACTTTTCCTTGACCTCCAAAGCTTTTGATACCATTTCCCACACTATTCTACTCTCTAAACTATCCACCCTCCACATTTCTCCCCCTACCCTACAATGGTACAACAGCTATCTCTCCAATAGGCAGCAATCCACCAAATGGCAACAGTCTTACTCTCCCTTCCTCAATACTTCCACAGGGGTACCCCAAGGCTCCATACTAGGTCCTCTCTTATTTAGCATCTTTATTAACAACTTTCACACCACTCTCCCACAATGCTCAGTAATCCAGTATGCTGATGACTCTACAATAATATGCACTGTAAATTCCAGCTCTGAACTCCAGCAAATTACCCAGAATGCCCTCACATCTACTGAATCTTGGATGGTTAACAATCATCTTGCCCTAAATCCAAAAAAAACTAAACTAGTAATTTTTACTCCTAGGAAAACCACTCCATTTGATAAAAAACTCTTCACTATACAAGCCCAAGACAATACCACTATAGAAGTTATCGCACACACTAAATTACTAGGAATTATTATAGATGAAAACCTTAACTTTGACCTACACATAATAACATCAAAAAAACACACCAAAAGCTTGGTATGCTCTACAGGCACCAACACTTTCTTAGCCTCTCTACTAGAAAAACCCTCGCAACTACCTTTTCATTACTCTCTCTCCTTTATGGTGCCCCTCTCCTCACTAATATCCGAAATTCTAGAAAATCCAAACTTGCTATGTGTTACAACAGAATAGCAAAATTTGCCAACAAGGCCACATTCTCATCCCACCACTGTAAGTCACTGAAACAATTAGGGTGGCTGGAACTCCCCTACCATCTCTCATTCACCCAACTAAGTACTGTGCACAAAATAATCTACAGACTCACAGACTGTCCTGCTCTCTCAACTCTACTTGCCAAATACCATTCCAGCAGGCATCTAAGATCTGAAAATCATCTACCTCTAAAAGTAGAGAAGCCCACCTTACCTGCTGGTCAACTCCTCTATGCCTTCACTGTCGCCAAACTATGGAACTCACTTCCGCCTTCTATAAGAAACACAGGCAGCACCACCACCCTCAAACAAATGCTGAAAAATCATCTCAACTCTTCCTGGCTATGTTCATGCTCTATAACCTTACCTTTTCACTCTCCTTATATGATTACTAAACTCCTATGTCTTTTGCTAGTAGTGACTGATGATATTTTCTCCATATTTATTTTTATCTTCACTTGTTGATTCTGGTACAATAATACTGATCTCTGTTTATACCACTCTGATTGAATTCATTGATTTCTGCTTTAATGTATATTTTCTGTATATATTACTGTAATCAAACAAACTAGATTCCTGCTTTTATGTATATATTCTGTATATGTTACTATATTTACTATCTGTAACACTGTTTCTGCTTCTGTACTAATTAATGTTTATATTTTTTCTGTATCTCGTTGGAGCTTTTCTCCCTGGACCACCACTGAAAATGGGCTCTTTTAGGCCCAGTGGACTTATCCCGGTAAACAAATGCAATAAATAAATAAATGTACACACATTAAATGTGAATATAAATCCATATGTTATATGGTGGATAACGAACAGGTTGTCTGAGAGAAGTCAAGCAGTAAGAGTTGATGATATCAGCACTATGAAGAAGGCTAGACATGTTTTGAGACACCATTGCTGGAATTTCAATTATGACAGTGGTATTATTAGCACATCTTAATAGACAGATACAAGGTAATCTGATTTCAGATCACAATGAGACTTACCCAACATGCCCCCTTGGTTCAGTAGTTTCCACCTGCCCTAAGAAGAAATACAGAGGAGACATCAAGTTGTGGACATTAACCTGGAAAGTGCCAAGGGTACTACTCTGTTTGCAAATTTATTCTAGTGATGCGGTATGGGTTGAGATATGATGGGACATGAATCTATCACGCCAACCTGTGTTAAGAATATAAATACAGATATATAAATATATAACTTGTAGAGAGATACACACATACATGTATATGCAGTCATGAACACAAACTCTCAATACTATTTATTAATAAAACAAAGTCAAAGAGCATCTCTAACAGAGGCAGCATATATACATTTATGCATGCATGCATAAGTAGATATTGAAATCTGATGCATTATTTGCTCAGAGATTTTATCTCACACAGCTTTGCTAAGCCTGTTCTTAAATGGTAAGTTAGATTCACTGTCCATTGCCAAAGCAGTTTTCCTCTTTCTTAAATTAAGCATTATTTCTGAGAACCACTCCAGCCATTGGAAGAATTACCAACACAGACGACTAACCTTCTGTCTGCGCCATTCAAAGCACATATTTTACTTATAAAGTAAAATCCAAACTCCCAAAGAAATGGTTGCCTTTTTCTTCCTTATACAATTTAATTCAATCATATTTCTTATAATCAAGAGTGAATTATGTGGAAGATTAGAGGAAAGGGCAGAAAATGCTGTAAGCAAGGTGAATACACTGAATGCATGCATATAATGCTTACAGTATCGAGTAATTTGCCCTGAAAAGTTTAGTTTTGTAATTGTAAATGGATAGGAAATATTTTCTTTAACTGAAAAGATATTGGGGCAATGTACATATAAGCACTAAATCCAAAACTGCAGTGAAGCGCTAGAAACAGTGTTGCTAGGTTCCTTCATTGGCTCATTCATATCAGCACACCTTGGTTACAATGTTACAATATCCAATCTTATTCCCATTTAAATTATGATTTACATTACATGCAGAATGAGTTTATTACAACTAATTTTGCATCCTGGCAGACAAAGGAGGGTATTTACATCAAAAATACCCTTCAGCGAAGTCTAAATATTGCGATTGTAGTACAGTGAAAATTGGAAAATTTGCCCTTTCCTTACTGTAGTGCAATCTTGGAGTTGGTATATATAATTAGTGGGGGGGGAGGCATAGCCCCCACAAGACTGAATTCACTGAATGGTATTTTCAATGTAAATACCATTCAGTGAATTCAACTTTCGATTATTTAATATAGACCTGATGAAGTAACCATAAATGGAAGGGACAATGATGACGCAACTGAAGATCAACTAATAGTTAATTTGACATCTACAATTCTTTCAAAGGATGAGATTGATGTGTTAAAATAAAGGTTTGGGTTTCATCCCATCATTTTTATGTTACTCAGTATTCTGTTGTCACAGATGTCAAAAAGTTTTGTCAAAATCTTAACCTGAGGTTTTATTATAATCAAAGGCAGGAAATTGATAAAGTTGTGGATATCTCCTTCAAGTTAAAGAGGTCTACATTTCAGCCCCCTATCATCAGGCAGTAAGGATGTTGAAATAGCTGGTGATTTGAGAACTACATGTAAGTCAACAATTTTTAGAAATTATAGGCATAATTTAAATTTGTAACAAAAAAAATGCTTTGAATAGTTTAAAAATAATGAAAATATTATTGTAGTTAAAGTTAATAAGGGAGGTGCCATAGTCCTTTGGGACTCTGTAGACTATGATAAAGAAGTAAAAAGACAACTCAGTGATGCTATTTCATATAGTACATTTCCATTTAATCCAGGTTCTGTGTTTAAATCTTATCTTGATTAATTTTTGATGGAAGCTAAAATGATGGTATTATTACTGATGCTTTAGTACAACAGTTGACCGTAGATGATCCCATATGTTCTTCATTTTATAATTTACCAAAAATTCATAAATCATGGACTAACCCTCCATCAAGAACTATTGTTGCAGGAAAGGGATCCCTAACTGAGTCATTGTCAGTATATTTGGAAATTCAGCTAATATCTCTATTACAGTTTGTAAGAGTTTGCGTTAGAGATACTAAGGAATTTCTAGAGCATATGGATGAAGTTCAGGTACCACCAAACTCATATTTAAGTGCATTGGCTGTACAATCTCTATATACTAGCATTCCACATGAAGCTGGGTTAGCTGCTGCTAAATATTGGCTTGGGTTTTCTGGAATGTATACGGAAAAACAAATTTAATTTTTGCTGAAACTATTACGGCTAGTGTTATAACATAATGTTTTTTTATTACAAGACTGATTAGTACCTGCATATCAAAGGTACTGCTATGGGGACTACCTTTGCTCCTATATACATGGATCTTTTTATGGGTAATTTGGAGATTAGTTTGATCTATGATGATGACAATTGATGTATAAAACATCTAAATATGTAGTGTCACTATCATGATGACTGTGTGTGGGGTCTGGTCCTGCTGATCTTTGGAATAACTTTGTAAGGTATTTAAAAACTAATAGTTTTGGTATAAGATTTATGGGTAAAATTCAATTGTTTAATATTGACTTTCTTGATGTTAATATCTCTAAACATCTCTAAACCGATTGATGGTACTATGGCAACAAGTTTGTATCGTAAGCCATTTACCAAAAACTCTATACTTGAAGCTACTAGTTTTCATCCTAGCCATGTGATTCACAATATACCAAAAGCACAGTTTTTGAGATTAAGATGCCATGTAGTCAGAATGAGGTATTTGAGGAAGAAGCTGCCTTTCATCTATGCTCAAGAAACTTTTTTCTGTAAGCTTCAGGTGTTGACTTAAAGCATTCAAGTAAACATTGTTTTACTTTGTCATAGTTTAAGCAATCAATATCAGACAATTTAGAAATAGCAGTTACAGCTTTACCATGGAGTAAGGGGTTCAGGAACTATACCCAGAGCCTTTGGTTAACACTATACTGTTTACGTACTCTTCCAAATATATGAATAAAACTAAAATTATCATCCTCTGTAAACTGTGAAAGAAATGTGCTGACCTTTATTGGTTCTGGGGCTCAGTTATTCCCTTCCCCATTACCTCCACTGGCAAAGAGTCAGCATCTTCTGATCATGTTGATGCTGCTTCTTGTTTTCTTTGGCCTACAAAAAGCGCAGTGTCTTTGCTGATTCTAATTCCATCTATTTTTCCTTTTCTTCAGCCTCCAAATTACACAGTATCTCTGCTGATTCTAATTCCAAATATTTGGAATCCAGTTCAAGTCTCTCTAACTCCAGATGGATTTCTAAGTCCTCTGAGGAAAAGGTGAGGTGTCCTGCTTCTGAGGGCTACAAGCCCCATCACCAGACTGGTTATCCTCCTGGTTGCTGGTTTGGGCTGTAGCTGCAATTAAAACTGAAATCATTGCTTCTTTACTAAAGTTGGCATGCACCAGTCCTTTGGCTTTGCACACCTTGGCCAACTGGTTCATTATCAGCATGACATAATCCTCTACTGACATCTTTGTCTGCTTTCCCTGACTAAACTGAACTTAAAAAGTAAAAAAAAAACTCTTGTGATAATGAAACTCTGAATGTTTACCTTGTGGCTGCTGAGAATACACACCTTCAGTGACAACTGCCTACAGGCTACAGAACTTCAGTTAATATCCACACCACTGCTCACCAGTATGCGACATCCTGTCTCTTGGCCACTAATCACGGAGCCTGAATCCTCACCACTGACACTGGAGAGGGATGTTCACTTGGAACAAAAATGGACACAGCCAGTATTTCCAGATGCAGCTCTCTGCATCAAGCACAACTTCCTTTAAGAGCACACAGGGAACACTCTCCGTCTGGGGTCTGGATTTCTCTCTCTCTCTCTACAGATCCCCAGTGAGGCTCCCCACTGACACAGCTGTAGAGTTGAGTCCTCAGTCTAGTATTCAAACCATGTCCTACAGCACCCTCTCTATGAAACCAGTGCATTGTGTCCTTGCTCCAAGTAACTGACAAACACACACACTATTTGAGTTTTGATTTTCACACACACACACATACACCTTGGAAAGGCTGGCTCAGATTTACTAGCTATATCCCCTTCTGTACAGATTATTAGGTAGTTATTCCCACTAGGCACTCCCAAGCCAGCTACTCTAAGGCTCCTACAAGGGTACCCAGTTATACTGAAAGAAATGAATAATAATATTAATACAAATGGTAGTGTTTGACCAATGCAGTAAGGTTTTCAGGAGTGGCCACAGAGTCACCAAATAGATATGTGTACTCTCAAAGGTTAAAATATTCTCTAAAGGAGAAGCTACAATGAAAAGTTTAAATATATGTAATGATAAATAAAAGAACATGAAAATACTGAATATCTATTTACAGTAAACACCAGAGTTTCAACCATGGGAAATATTAAAATAACACAAATAAACAGATTCACACAGATACAGGAAAACAGTATTTAACTAATCTTACTATATTTTCATGACTGATTTAAAGACTTACTATTCCCTGGTCACTTACTAGAGCAAGGCAAGATGAAGAAGGTGAGGGATCCTTCTATGTCAGGTTTCAAAAAAGAGAGTGCTCTAAGACTTCAGTCACATCTAGTCTTAAAAAACATCATTTCAGTGATGGATTACAGAATGACATGACATACATCTGGTCATCTGACTTTTGGTTCCCATCCTACCCCCTTTCCTAGCAACTGACCAGAATCTTACACATATGTGTCAATAATACAAACACACAGAGCTTTTCTAAGATCTGTAGCAGATTCTGGAAGTCATAAAACAATAAAACACTTCCACTCTTCCTGCAGGAGCTAATAAATCATTCTCTGGCACAAATATTTCATCTCTGTTTGCAGTCAGAATGTAATATGCAGTCTTTATGGCCTAAATTAAGTAGTTTAATTTCTTACTATTTTTCAAAATTAGCTAGACTGAGGTTAATCTCTTCTCTTCCATTATCTGATTTACAACAGTACAGTCTGATATAAATGTATATTTTTTCTGTCCAGCAGGACACAATGTTGATACATTTTTAATACAAGCAAATTTAAAATACATTTCAACACAAGCATCTGTACAAATCAGTTTGATATACAAATGACATATAATTCTTTACAAAATCCAAGCTAGCTATGCTGGCATATGTTACACATCCACTGGCCTACTCCTTCTGGCATAGCTGGCAATACCTCACATCATCATATACGTTTCATGGTATTGCTCTGCTAAGTTCTATATGCAAAAGGAATATTACATATAAAAGGAAAATAAGCAAAATTACAAATGAACTTTTGACCTTTGCTTATCTGGTATGATTTGTCATCATTCAATGTCTGTTTGATAAGTAAATGCTATCAGGAAGTATTATAGAAAGGTCTACTGTCAAGGAGATAATGCAAATAATAAGTTGACAGGAACTGAGATTTAGTGCAGGTTAGAAAACTCTCTATTATAGACAATTCGGAATGTGTACGTGTATTCATGGTTCTTCATTCATTTGAAGCATCTGGAGTTCATGAACTTCAAGGAATACATTCTAAAAATAAAAGAGAAAAATTAACATGAAGGTATGTTACAGAGAGTAAATATGTATTCTTTCCTGAAAGCAAGATGAGAGAGAATCATAGTCAAGAATTTTGATTTACAAAAAGAGACTTGCAAGCATATAATGACCAAAAGAAGTAACTGACACCTGTAAGTCCATTTATTTTCAATGGAAATCAAGGGGTTCTGTGGTCAATAGATGTCCATAAAACTAATACTGAACACACAATGCAAGAATATGAGATTTTTGATTTGAATTGATTCATTGCACAGGCACAGAATTATTATGTGTGGAATCAGAAATGATCAGCTAGGGGGCAGATGAATAAGAAAAGCAGAACAGACATTGGACAAGGCTATCTGATGTAAGTAGTAAGACTGACCATTCTAATATTTAGTTTAAAAGTATGGCTAAAGAGTTAGAGTTCAAAATAAGGGTTATGAATAAAACAACTTGCAAAACACATCCGAAACTATTAAAATATTAAAAATTAAATGGCAAACAAATGGTAGCCAAGATGGTACATGCCAGCAGTCATGCAGGCAGAAGCCATACATTCAGTGAAAGCTTTCTGCCAATTGCCAAATAGACTCACTGTACAATTTTAGCCAGAATCTGTTAAAACAGAATACAAAGCTACTGTGAAATATTAATGTTTAAGTGGAAAGAACCACAGCGAAGATGAAATATTTGCCGGTACTATTAAATTTTATCCAGTTAATAGAGGGTATATTTCATGCAGTGATAATGAACTCAGCAATCTCCAGAATAATAGCGTGCACGCAATTCAAGCTGCCAAAAATGACCAACAGATAGTAAG
This sequence comes from Protopterus annectens, assembly GCF_019279795.1. Lineage (NCBI taxonomy): Eukaryota > Metazoa > Chordata > Ceratodontiformes > Protopteridae > Protopterus > Protopterus annectens. The sequence continues at coordinate 521,490,455 of NC_056744.1, read as the reverse complement.
AAAAATGCAGAGCAAAGGCAAGCTATTTGCATTTAAACTAGACATAAATGTTGAGAATAACATATAGTCAGAATCTAATTTTAAACATCTAAATATAAACAGAAAAGTGTACATGTCAACATGCATGTTGCTGCCTTATTTCAAACACAAGCCCAAGGCTTGGGTCAAGTCCAGATAATGTTCTTATGAGCTCAAGTCAAAGCAACCACATATTCTAGGCAGAAATACTAAAGAGTAACCATTAGTATAGTGTAAATAATTTACACATTTCCAATGCAGAATAATGCATTATATGTTGCAATATGTAATTAAGGCTCAAAGGAATGGCAAGCCTGGTCCTGCTGATGAAGAGCAGAGTTGGAATTCTCCGACATTCAAAGACAACAGTCACATGAGTGCTTGGCACTGATTATTTAGCAGAATTGAGAGCACTGCATCACATATCTCAGTATTACACACAGATTCTAGTGCGGTGTGTAAAGAAGCATAATTTTAATGTCAAAGAAATTAGTAAAAGTGTCCATTATTAATATTTCACAGTGTACGTTTAGAAACATAAGGCAGGACATGGTGTTTATAAAATGCAAAATGTATTTTAAGGAAAACATGCTCCTCTTTATGAAGGTTCACATTGTCTGTATGGTGAAAAATTACATAAAGATTTCACCTGAGTCAGCTCCTATGATTTTCCCAGAATGGGACCATTTGTGCCCCAAGCAAAGTCCAAGCAGGCAATAAGACTTATAAAAGCTATGAGAGTCATAGTCAAATACTTTGAACTGATTGAATGAGGAAATAGCATAGTAGCAAACAAGAAACAAGACAAATTAAGGATATGCTTAAATCCATAAGACCTAAATAAGTATATCAAAATGGACCATTATATGTCACTGACTGCTGAAGTGTCAACAGTAACTATTCCAAATGTTAAATCATTTTGTTGTTGCAGCAAATCCAATGCGATTGTGGATTAATCTGGACTCGCTCCAAAGGATGCACCTTAAAAACACCTCCTGATAGTCATACATTCCAGTAATGTCCAAAAGAGCAGTAACAAATGCAAGTGAAAGATTAGATGATGTACTTAACATAACTAAGGACATTCTAGTCTGTGATGCTAAAAAGCAGGATCATGATATGCATCTAAAAGGGATATTTGACAGGTTAAGTTCTGATGGTTTGAAGCCTAACATGGTCAAATATCAAATGTACATAGCTCATCCAGTAGTTGCTTACAGGCTCAACAAGATGCTGACAAGATTAAAGGAACTGCTAGTATAAAAAGTCTAGTAACAAATCATGTATACATTCCATAGGCCTGGTGCAATATCTGTCCAAGTTTACCACTAACAGCTGAGATTTTACAGTACCACTCTGGCAGAGGTCCATCGAGGTGTGGAGGACTTGACTCTTGTAGTTACTAAGACATAATATAGCATGATGTTAGCTGGACAATAGAATCTTGACTTGCTTAAAAATCTGGTTACTATAGCACCTACACTTAAGTTTTATGATTTGACTCATTCCCTCAAATATTACTTTGTTAATAGTTGCCAATCACTACTTTATAGGTGCAGTGACTTTAAAAGACCAAAGGTTTAAGTTAATAGTTGCCAATCACTACTTTATAGGTGCAGTGACTTTAAAAGACCAAAGGTTTAAGCTTTCAGATCATTTACTAATGTCCAAACAACATTATGTCCCAACTATAGCTGTCATAATTCAATGATTGCATCTATGGTAAGAACATAACAGTGGGGTGAAACAGTAGAAAACATATTCAAAAATCCATTGCAGTATGCCTGCACATTTCCAAAGTAAGCTATAGTCTTTGCAGAACTATGACTAGCAAGCTCAGTGTAAACATGGTATACTAGAGATGAATCATGTTAATAGTTTGACAACACATTCCCCAAAGGCAAAAACTCCAAACAGTTTTCATTAAAATCCCTTTTGGTAAAACTCTGGAAAAAACTCACTATTTTTAGGAGGGAAGCCCCATTAACACACTTCCTCCCCACATAGTAGGATACCCCCACACCACCCAACTTAAATATACCAAAAATTTGAACACACAGCTGTCTGTGAAAGTGCTTTCAGTGAAACACTTTGGCTGAAACAACACTTGCCAAAATTACTGTGAACACACTGATGCGCCCATACTAACGCACATAACCGATTCTCTGTGTAGAGACTATTTGTATGAGTAAAAAGAATATTTGCTTGAGAAAAACTTGGACGTGTTATGGAGATTTGTCTCTATTGCTAATGTCAGTTCTTCTTATGTACCAAAGAATAAGGAAGCTGTTATTGAACAAAAGAAAAGGAAGAGAAACAGAAATGTTATATTGTGGATCAGCAAAAATGTTTCCTGTTTTTAAAAAAAAAAAAGAAAAGGAGAATGATTAAGAATGAGAATGAATCCGGATCATCCAGAACGTCTTGGAAATGCATTGTCAGTTCAAGCAACTATTAATTGGATCTGTAAATTATCCTGCATCCTGTATCTTAATATGCTTAAGAATTATACAGGCAAATGTATCACAGAAATATATGTCTCTTGTCTAAGTTACTGAATTAACCAGGAAGCCTTATTGCCAAATCAAGACTCTGACAAAGTTAAGTCACTTTAGAAGCCATTAACCCTGTTATTTGATTCTGAGTCTCAGCCTGAATTCGGTGAAGCCATAGGCTGGGCACCAAGAATCACCTTCTACAGTTTTGCAGTTCTATAAATCTAATTTAAAGTAGCAAGATCAGTGAGTGTCCTAAACCAATTAGTCACTATGCGTATTCTAAAGTTTTGGAAACTGCTCAAAAAAATAGACAGAGATAAGTGAAAAAACACAACTCTGGTAAAGTTTAGTGGAGTGTACAACAGAAGTTGGTGTTACAAAAAGGAATTATTAGTAGGTATATAAATATTTCAGAATAGCTATAAGAATCAATCAGGGAAGGACAGAAAAGATTGGGAAAACAGAATGTAAAGGCAGTTTACATTGGAACAATGCCAAGACATTTATACATCTGCTTACCAAACATGCAACAAAGTCCAGAAGGTTGAAAATTGTTTCACGGAGGCATTTGCTTAGGTATTTTATATCCCAAGCAGACTTCATTGAGTTTTTTGTAAGGTAGACAGCAAATTGTAGAGGTGAGTTGGGAAAAGAAAAGTAACTGCAAACAGTTTTGTTTGGGAACCTATTGAGGTGGTAGATTTTAAACATTCCCTACAGAGTACATTGTCAGAAATGATGGGAGAACTAAAGGTTATAACTAAGGAAAGTATTCTTCAGAACCACAGTATACTGTATGAATTGCCGAGACATAGTACAGCCTTACTAAGTTGAATGCTATTGGTTGCCAAAGAAGCCATTGCTAGAAAGTGGAAATCAAAATTAGATATTTTACAAGACAAAAGAACTGGAGGTGGGATCTTTAGAAAAGTAAGAAATAACTGGAATTTGTAGGAACAATATGTGAAGGATAGTAGTCAGGAGGAGAAGTGACGTTAAAGGGATGGCATGAATAGAACAATTTATGTAATGTTGGAGTTAATGAAAATAAAAACATTTATACTGCATGGAAAGTAGTGGGAAATCTAACTATGGTTTCCTTTACTTTCTATTAGTGCAACTTGTACTCATGTCATTTCTAAAATGTGATGATTTAATAAAGCTGTTTGGAAAGAGACACAGTGACTGTACATAGTAGGAACTTGCAATAGTATTGGTTGTATTCTTGTCTGTATATTCATCACATGAATCACATAGTACAGTGACAGTTAAAGTTACTTGCCAATACTGTATGTAAATTGTAAATGTAGTGTGTTATTATGCAGCGACTTTAAAGCAAGCAGGATGTCATAGATAGATATTTACATACAAACACACAACACATATATATGTATATATAGAAAGAGACAGAGATATACAGAATGTTTATATATACATATAAGCTACCTTTAACAATCAGATCTATTACACAGCCCCACCCATTTAAAATTTCCTAAAAGTCCACTTTATAAATACCTGGATTTCCTCCTGTACACAACCACTGTGAACGTAATCACCTGACCCTCTTTGCATATATCCCCTTCGCAATTCATATGTAATTCTCACTACAGAACTCTAACTCTTAATACCTTTTTTTACTTAATTTCTCTTCTACTCATATTTACCTTCCTCCCGTCTTTTCCCATTTACTCCCCTTTCTCAGATTCCACTTGATTCTAACTACTACTACTACCCTCTCTTATTTACAAATTAAAAAGAAAATCTCTAATTTTCCCCCTTTTACCCACAGCCACTCCCCCATTTTTCCTCTTAATACTTTACTTTTACTTTTTCTATCACCTGCTCTCTCTATCAACGTCCCCTCTGCTTCGGATTACTGATGGACATGCTGTTGCCTGTAATGCTCTCTCTATCAACGTCCCCTCTGCTTCTGATTACTGATGTACATGCTGTTGTCTGTAATGTTCTCTCTATCAACGGCCTTCTGCTTCTAATTACTGATGTACATGCTGTTGCCTGTAATGCTCTCTCTATCAACGTCCCCTCTGTTTCTGATTACTGATGTACATGCTGTTGCCTGTAATGCTCTCTCTCTCTATCAACGTCCCCTCTGCTTCTGATTACTGATGTACATGCTGTTGCCTGTAATGCTCTCTCTATCAACGTCCCCTCTGCTTCTGATTACTGATGTACATGCTGTTGTCTGTAATGCTCTCTCTATCAACATCCTCTCTGCTTCTGATTACTGATGTACATGCTGTTGTCTGTAATGCTCTCTATCAACGGCCCCTCTGCTTCTGATTACTGATGTACATGCTCTTGTCTGTAATGTTCTCTCTATCAACGTCCCCTCTGCTTCTGATTACTGATGTACATGCTCTTGTCTGTAATGTTCGCTCTATCAACGTCCCCTCTGCTTCTGATTACTTATGTACATGTTGTTGTCTGTAATGCTGTCTCTATCAATGTCCCCTCTGCTTCTAGTTACTGATGTACATGCTGTTGTGTGCGATGAGAATGTAGCTTGTGTGGTAGTGTTTTGTGTGTGTTTGTATGTAGCGCGACCTCAGAGTCTCAAGTGTGGGGGTGTGGGGTGTAGTCCCCCCACATGGGGGGTGCAGGGGGGCTTGTCTCCCTGCTTTTATGTAGTAGAGAGCTTGTGTTTGTGTGTGGGGAGGATGGTGTGTGTGTGTGTGTGTGTGTGTGTGTGTGTGTGTGTGTGTGTGTGTGTGTGTGTGTGTGTGTGTGTGTGTGTGTGTGCAGTAGAAGTGCGAAATTCAAAATCTCCGGTGTGCAAGATTTTGAATTTCACAATTCTGAGTTTTTGTGGTTTTAAAATTTCAACTTTATAGCTTTGAAATGCTGAATTTTGATATTTCAGTATTTCGGGGATATAAAGTGAATCCATTGGAGATATATGAATGACTTCAACATATTGTTTTATTCCCTTTCTTGTAAATAACACCTTTAAAATCTCATGCTACAATTGGGAATTCCAAGCATTATAATGCATGTTTATATTGCCTCATGTATACTGTATTGTTTGTAAACATTTTTATGGTGTATGTAATACTTTGTGGAGCTTTTCTCCCTGAGCCTCTGCTGAAAAAAGGCACAAGCTCAGTCAGACATTCCCGGTCAACAGATGTCAAATAAATAAACAGAGAGAGAGAGAGAGAGAGAGACAGTTTATGAAAATTAAATGGTGTTTCTATAACTTATCCAAAGAAAACAGCACATTGAGTCATGTGATCAGTTAGTGAATGGCTGTAATGAGTAAAGATTCATTACTGTGACGGTTCTGGGTGTATATTCCCTCATTTATTGATAATGTACATTGTGTTGTACATATGACAGTGACTTTCAGCTCAAACTCAAACATTGTTAGTGATGGATAATTTTATTTTTTTTTTCTTCAAAGGATATAGGACTATCGATTCCTAGCTGAAGTATTACAGGTTAAAAATCCTTACCTAAGAAGACAAGCACTGGAGTCTCTGTATTTTAAGTCTTATGTAAAGTGAATGAAAAAGGTCAAACAACAGATTGGAAACATATTAGAAACAGCCTGATGTGAGAATTTCTTAGAAAAGAATCATACTGTTGTGGTGTCCTACTGAGATTTCATACTAGGAATGAAGAAGTAACATTTTATAGTATTGGGGGAAATCTATCAGATATAACTATTAGTCAGCTTCTGACTTCTCATTAGCAGCATTGACTTTTAGATGTTGATACATTGATGACTAGTTGGTAAAGTTCATTCCAGTGCAGAACTAAACACTACGCTGAAATCCATCTGTACACTACTGCAAACAATTACTGTTCTTATCAAAACTAAGTACAGAAGGCTGGTTTTGATAGGTCAATACATACTAACAAATACAGAATAATTCTTATAATCAGTGTTATGTACATGTATGAGTGTGTGTGTGTGTGTGTGTGTGTGTGGAGTTTGTGGATGCATATGTGCACTCATGCATGCATATGCATTTGAGTATGTTTGGGTGTGTGTGTGTGGAGTCATGCATATGCACATAGTATGTTTAGGGGTGTGTGTGTGTCCATCCATCCGCATCGCTTTTCTAATTTTTGCAAAAGGAGTCGAGGTGTCACTTCAACAGCAACAATCATCTAGAGCCAAGGTTTACACCCCCTAGGTGGCTAGTCCTGCCATAATGTGTGTGTGTACATGTATACATATATATATATATATATATATATATATATATATATATATATATATATATACACACACACACACACACATGTATGTATGTATGTATATACACACACACATATACACATAAATCAGTCCATTCTAGGACATAAATAGAATCAGTAGGTACAAGGTTTGTTTTTTTTTTTCTTAATACCAAATCTTCTCTGTTGGAACATTTCACTTCACTTCACTGCAGTGTGGAGTTGATATTGAAGACACCCTTCTACAGGAGTATTACCGCATTTGCTTTTAGCTTACTATCCTTGGAAAATGGAGTCTATGTTTTTTTTTCAGCATTTATCATATGTGATCATACTTCGATAATTCTCAGGAAGAAGCAAAGAAAGGAGAATATGATGGAGACCTTTGGAGTTGCAAGGCAATAGAAATGCTAAGAATTAGTCTAAAGAAGCAGTGCATTTCACCATGCAAGTTAAAACAAACAAATAAAACATACGCGTGCATTTGTGAATACTGTGGCAGGATATGGATTGTCACTTCTGTTCTTGATTACACTGAATATATTCTCCCATACACAAACACACAAAACATTGTGCTTGAGAACATAAAGTGATGCGGCAGGAGTGGATGGAAACCAAATAGTTTCATCTAAACATCCACAATGCTCATATTGAACCAAGTGTTTATTTATCAGGGGGAAAAGCACCTCTCCACTGTAGCACAGACACTCCTTACTTTATTTCTGTCACTTGAAGGTTGCTGCAACTCAGAGAAATGTCAGTAATATGAAAAAGTTATAAAAATATTAATCTCTCCTCCTCTATATTTTTTTATCTTTGAGAATAGATAATATATCTTCACTAAGCAACAACACGTCACTCAATTTGTACCAATCTGATCATAATGAGCAAATGCAGTTGTGAGCATTTCATTTTAAGCAAACACAAGCTGAGTAGCCCATCTGTAACAATATGAAGGATAGTCATTGTGAAGTAAATGCAGGGGAGGTTAGAGTTTGAAAACTTGAATTAAAATGTGTCCTCAGAAGGAGAATAAAACACTACAGTACTTATTAAGTCTCCTGAAGCATCTGCTGCTGAAGGCCAACTGAAGAATTGCATGAAAGGAAAAAAATAACACCAAGCCAATTAAATCCAAACATCAATTAGAATTTACTACCACTAAAACTGTTTTTATTCACATTTAAAATGTGTAGAATCTCTGCATTGTTTCCTTGTGTAGTTCACTTTCCTTAATCCCTGAATAATGAATTAATGTGAGTAAATCACAGGTGATGCAAAAAAAAAAACCAAAGAGGTATACAAACAAACTGCCAAATGCTTCCAGTGTGTTTTTTTTCAAACACCTTTTTTGAATTATCACTTGTGACGTAGGCAAATTCACATTTAGTAATCAAACTATATTAACATAACAAAATTATGCTTCACATATATTGCTATATATCATATAAGCTGTGCAATATTAAATAAATTATTCAATTCTTGCTTTTTTAACAAGAAATACCTTCATTAAACCATCACTTACTACATAGGCAATCATACATTTATATTAATGAAAACAAACCACGCCAACACAATCTTAGTCACAGAAAGGTAGTTTATTAGGATGATTCTCATTTGCATGCATATAACAAAATAAGTGTTAAAAATATAAACTGACAGCTGTTATCATGCTGTATAGCACATTCTGAATTAACTGTGTGTGTGGCGGTGCTGCAGTAAATTGAGGAGGCACATTCTTATATCACTCTGCTCAGTGGTGCCACCTCTGTCAGAGAAAGTAAATCCTGGCTGCAATCTATTTGATCTGGGTTTGATTTGTGAGCCTAGGAGTTGAAATAGCTATCAGGAGAGGATGTAAATGATTGGTTAACACAATTTTACCTATCCTGCGGTGGGGAATGGATAGAATGGCATCTTCTTTCTGTTGAATTACATCAGTAACTGAAGGCACAAAGCAGAATATAAAATGGAGCAAACTCACCCTCCAAGCATCTATGAAGATTTTTGTGTAGATACCATTGGGACCACATATGGAAGCATCTGCAGCCCCATAAGTTAGCAGTCTGAAAATGATATACAGAGCTGACAGAAAGCTAGAAAAAAAGAATCCATTCTTTATGGCTGCCTGGATGATGGTCTTTATGCCAAATGACTCTCGATCACCTCAAGTTTTAAAAGAGAATAAATGATACACTGACTCCCACTCACAGCACATGGGAAGGAACTAGTGGATTAATGAATAGGAAGAACATGGTGAATGACAGTTGAGCTGCATAAATTATCTAAAAATACTGAGAAATAGACCTTACCTGTAACAAGAAAATGTAACCAGATTTCTGACACATCACAGCAGCTGTAATTTCTAAGGTGATGATACATATGTGAACTGAAGGTATTTATCAGTTTTTTACAAAACAGTCTGTTATTTGTTTGGGTGTTATAGATTTGCAATAGAACCAGTGCCATATGCCTCTAAAGCTTTCCCACAGCTTCATTTGTTTGCATTGATTACTATGCTGCTAAGAAAGTCAGAGTACAGAAAATAAAATATATGATGAATAAGTGGGTAGCTAATGCTAATTCCTTCTGCTTAGAACACCAAACCACACTGGATAAGCAACATCACATTTCATCTCTAAACTGTTTATGGGAAGAATTTGAGGAAGATTAAAATCAAAGATCTCAGCTGCTAATACTTCACTTATAAAAACAACTTTCCTTTAAAACATGCCAGTGACTGCTAATGAGCTTTCTGAAGGAGGTCCAAAACATATTAGTACTTTAATTATTGTACCAAGAGCAATGCAGTAATTTGCCTTAAGCAGAATTGGTACTTTAATTCCTTTTCATAAGCTATTAGAATAAGATATAAATTTACTACAAAGTTGTAATTTGATGTGCTATAAACTGTCTGAATCTGCACCCAGTTTTAACTAAACCTTGAGCAATGAGAAGATTATATGTTAAAGTTATTCTTAAACCATTTCCTGTGGCTTCTATGCCTAATGCCACATTGTCCACAGGAACATATTAAACAATAGCATAAATATTTTTATTTTTATAAAATGCTTCTGTTTTTAATTTCCTTTTTATATTCATACTTATTTTTTAGAAAAGATATAGATGGTACATTATAAGAATAGTGACAGGCTGTCAGAAGATATTCATATGACCCCTTAGGATAATCTAAATTAAAAGGATAACTTGAAATGAAGGTCTGATTTCATTTCCTGGTCCTCTGATGTATATTTTATTGTTGTGTAGTACTTGTTTGAATCTGCAGTAAATAAAACTGATCATTCAAAACAATTGAAAAATGAACTGCAGTATTATATAACCAAAGTCAAAGTTACTGAATGAATGATTAGCAAGCAAGTCCTTGCATTCAGTGCATTGTTTCTATGGAAACTGCTACTTTAACTGAGTCTTTGAAATCTGCATTCAAAGCTAATACTTTGCCATCAAGTTTGTCAGCAGCGTGTCATCCCATCTGATCTATGTGTAGGTGTGGCATATTTTGCTTTTATCATGGTAGGAAAATTAAAAAAAAATGTATAAAAGTTCATCTTGCTGATGGTGGAGGCTTGGGTTGAATTAATTTATCCAAACTAAGCAACGCTTTTTTACTGTTTATTAACTTAACAAATGTTGCCCTACGTCTCCCTATTTAATTAGGTGTTCTGATCTGACTTGCACAGAACTTATGATGGCTGTAAGGATTACAATGCTTAACAGGTTCCTGGCTAAATTAAACTAAGATACACCTTCAAGATGGTCAGCAGAATGGATATTATGAAGAAAGAGCATATGAAGCTCTAATCCTTTGGGGTGTAAAAGCATTTTAACACTATATCTGCCTTTCAGTTAAATGCATAGAGTTAGAAAAGCAGAACTGTATTATCATTAATATACTGTTTTGTGTATGTGTATATTCGGCATTGCCATTTCTGGAAGAATTTTTTTACAAAAGTGTAATCTCAGATTTCAGGAAATAAGAATATTGATGTTAGGATCCTATTTGTCCATTAAGATTTAGTCTTTAATCTCGGTGTCAGTGTCTTGTGCGGCAATTGAAATTCAATCTGTAAAGGAGTAAACAGGTGCATACAGAAATTATGGCTATATAGTTTGCAGAGAGAAAACCATTTCAGGACATTCTGAAATAGGCTTGTCCTCTTATGCCCCTTGAATGACGGACATACTATTTTTTATCATTCCATATATGAATGAGCAAGAGCAGTCCATCAAAACCTGTTTCAAAACCCTTTCCCTAGTTTCTGCATCATTGGACTATGCCACTTGCATGCTGCTGTCATTGTCAAACACAAATGTCCTGCTCTAATATTAACCCTTTGTTGACGTATAGTGTGAGACAGTCTGCCACTAGAACCTGAGAAAGTACAAAAACATGTGACTGCTTTCTGTCCACCCACGCAGGTTACTATTACACCATATGGTATAGATATTTATTGCTTGTTTAGTGGAGTCCAGGTATTTGTGACCTCAGGGACTCCCTCTCACCAGTCCTTTCATTCAAATGTCGCTTCTTCCTTTATGTACGTCAAACTTAAATTCATTATTTCTATAAAAATGCATGGTTATCATAAGCTCTACTGCCTTCTTCTCTTTTTGCCTTTGATCTTTCCCAGAATTAGTTTCCTATTTCTTGAATCCTGCCTTTGCATTAAATGGTCAAACTGTTTGAGGTTTAATTTTGTTGTCAGCCCTTCCAAGGAACAGTTTGAGTTTTCATCCATCTGTGTTTACTGGTTTGCTTGTTTTGTAGTCCAAGGAATTCTAAAAATTGTCTCCTATAACACAATTCAAAATCATTACTTTTCCAATGCACAAACTTACTTTTAGTCCAACTTTCACAGCCATAAGCCATTACCAGGGGGGAAAAAAAACTTTAACTATGCAAAACTGTGATGACATCATACCTTAGATCTTTCATAACTTATCCAACTTTTCTCTAATGAAAGCAAGCACATTTTAATTTCATAGCTGCAATTATTAGCTGCAGATATTCTTACATACAGGAAAATAGGTCTGACATTGCCTTCACTTCTACTCCATGTTTCTGGAAAGAACTGATACGGCCACATGGCAGAATATTATTTTATGTTCAGCAGCCAGATGGCTTTTTTTTTTTTTTTTGCTTTCTTTTTTCATTTTCTTCAAAAGAGTCTTCAAGTCATCCTCATCTTCTGTCATCAGAGTGGTGTCATCTGCATATCTGAGATCTTTTCTCTCTAGGCAATTTTAATTTGATCATTTGATTCATTGAAACCATCATTTCACTTGCTATATTCAGCATATAAATTCAATAAGGTGGGTGACAATATATGGCATTATCACACTCTTTTTGTCAAAGTTAAACAAGTCAGTTATTTCACATTACTTTAACTGTTGCTTCTAAACCTGCATACAGATGCCTCAGGAGGCAAATAAGATGTCTCGTTAACCTCATTTGCTAAATACATGAAATAGTTTATGTTCCTTATGTCTCACACATTCAAATGCTTTTGAGATATCAAAAAAAGAAGTATTTTTTCTGGAGTTCCTTTGCTTTCTCTATTACATATCAGTTGATGACAGTTTCATTCCTGATGCCTCTCTCCCTTCAAGTTTGTAACTCTGGCAATTTTCAGTCCATAAATTGCTGGAATCTGCTTTGTAAGGACTTGAGCATTACCTTCCTACCATGAGAAACAAGTACAATTGTTTGATAATATGAGCATTATTTTCACATTAAATTGTTCTGGGAAAATGACATATAAATTGACATTTTCAAAAACAAGGACCACTGCTGTTTGTTGACAAATTATAAGTGACACTAACAGCATTATTTTGCAGGATTTTAAAGAATTTATCTGGATTTCCATTACTTCCTACATTCATGCTATTACAACACTTTCTAGGGTCCATTTAGTTTCACACTCAAGGATATCTAGCTCTGCATCAGAGAACATACCATTATTTGTATTAGTGATGTCAGGGTCCTTCTTATATAGTTCTTTTACATATTCTTGCCACTGTTTTTTCCCCACTATTATCACCTGCTTCTACTCTGTCTCTGCCAATTTTATATTATCTTGACCATTTTAACCTGGAAGTTTATTTCGGTATTACCAGTTTGCTGGAAGTGCTTTCTTGTCTTTTCTATTCTGTTGTCTTGTACCAGTTTCTGCACTTCTTGTTTATGCTTGTGTATCTCTTCCTGCTACCTTCAGAAACTCTGCATTCATTTGGCATTTTTTGGGGGTATCTCTGTTGTCATTTGTCTCATTCATCCCTCTAACACTTCTAAATCCTCTGCATACAGCTATATTACCACCTTAATTTTCTTTCAATTTTGGAATATTTTTTTCTATAGATACCTCATGGAAAATATCACAAAATTGTTCTAGTTCTTCAGTTTCTCTATTCACCATGTCTGATGTATCATATCTGTTCTTCACCGCCAGTAAAGTTCCATAGAGAATATTATTAATCTTGTATTTAGTTGGTCTGGAATCATTTCTTGCTTTCTTTGATTTCATATTTTGTGATAAGAAGCTGATGTTCTGGGCTACGATAAGTTCAAGATCCTTATTGTTAACTGTATAGAGTTCATCCATCAATGTCTGCAAAATATAGAGCCCATCTGATTCTGGTATTGACCATTCAGTGATATTCACGTGTAAAGTCATCTTTAGATTATTAAAAGAGAATGTTTTCTACGAAAAGTGAATTATCTTGGTAGTAGGCTACTAGCCTATGTCCTGCTTCAAGGCCAAACTTACCAATTACTTGAATTTTTCTTTGATGATCAAATTTAGCATTCCAGTCATCTCTACTAAATATAATATCCTTTTCATGTTGTATGGAGAATACACTGCTGATCTTCATAAAAGTGATCATCTTTCTTCTGACATCTTTGATTGGGCATATTTATCACTGTAATGTTGATTTATTAGCTGGACGCCTGATTATCAACCCACAAATCAAAGTACACATTTTCACACTATTTTATTACGCAACACCAATACTTAATTTCTTCTGCAAGGTTCTTGTACACAATAGAAGAAAAAGCAAATAATCTCAAAAATATATATCCATTCCAGTCCATTTTAGTCCACTAATTCCCAAGTTGTCAGTGTTTATTCTTATCATCTCATCTTTAACAATATCAGCTTTACCTTGGTTCACAGTTCAGATGGAAATGTCTCTGTTTGATTTGGTCAACAGAGATGCCTTGGCAAAAATGTTGGAGTGAACGATAATTTTGTCCAGAAGGCCATATTTACTCTGTCTTTGCCATGACTGGGCTGTACATCTGGGATAGCTCTAATTGGCATATGTCACAGCTTTACTGTAAGCCCTTTCACCACAATAAAGTTATGGTCCAAAAGCTACAACACTCATTGTCTAACTCTAAATTCTAAGCAAAATGGTCCCAAACTGTAGACTCGGGCATCAAAAAAGGGTAAGTAACAGATGGTGACTGATAAGGCACACCTGCTGCATCTTGCATATAATTATTGAAAATGTGTAAACAACATCTAAATACATAAGTACAAGATCCAAGCATGCAATTTTTCATCAGTTACTTGACCTTCTGAAAACTGAGACATACAACAGTCGGACTATTTAGTTCTGTTGGCTATTCTTCATGTTTTATGCTGCTACCTTAATGCTGGTGATTAGACATGACTTCATAATGATAGCAACAGTAAGGAATTTAGAGACTCTGAACATTTCAAAATCTATTGCCCATTTCTGCAGCTCTGTACTTGTAATAGCGCTATGCCATTTTTTTTTTTCTTATTTTCATTTTAGTCACATTGCTGATCAGTTTATCTTCGGTTTCCACATACAGTATAGTGTGGGCCAGGTTAATAAGTTCACTAGCAATCTTAAAGTGTAACGACTTTCTGGAACATTGATAATTGTATTCCTATATAGTTAACTGTACCTATAGTACGCCTAATGCCCATTTTTAAAGTGCAGTTGGACAGGCATTATTTAAAAGGTAGAGGAAATGTTAGTATTTTCCTCATGTCTGTCCAGGCTTTCCCCCTTGTGGAGGGAAAGGGCTTCAAGTTGCTCTGCATAAGGAAGGTTTGTTGCACCTTTTATATATAAATATATAACTAACTATATTTATAGAGCTAAAGTCAAATTATCTAAAAGCCGTTGCTGTCTCACAAAATAGCTAAAACTCTGAATATTGAAAACTTGGCTTTTGCTGTTTTTTCTGATGTGAAATCCCAGGGTTGGTGTTGATAAGTTCCAGAGGGTGTTGGCGGGTGCAATGGGGCTTGTCCTGCATGTAATAATCTTTCTTTTTCAACATTTTGTGTTAAGCTGTTTTGAGTTTGATATTGTGTGTGTGTGTGTAAGGGTATGTACCCATGCATGCATGCAATAAAGAATAGGGTCATGATTTACAACACCCAGATGTGCAGTAATATCTGTAATACCCACATTCTCACATGCATTGATGTCTTAAACATAGCCAGTATGCATTTTTAGCATTTTAATATTCTGTTTAATAGTCCATATATGGCAATTATATGCTTTGTATTGCATTTTAATATAAAACCTTTCCTTCACTGAGTGCAACTAATTGAATGTCTTGCAGTATTATGCTTTTAAGCTGTATAGAATTTTAGTAAAGCATTTTAGAGTAGTAATTTAAGAGACCATGTTGCTAAACTGCTATATACTATTACATAGTCCTCTTTATAGACGGGTGCCAGTATTGTACAATGCCTTATCTGAGTTCTGGCAGATGGAGTCTAAAAGAAGACACTAATATGTCAGTGGATTAGTGTTTTACATACATGTCATACATGTGTACAGTTTTTTCCAAGTAACATAGCATTAAAAATATTAATGGTAGTAATTATTCTGGTGGCAACTACAAGAACTATATGTGTATGACATAGTCGACAGGCCACGATGCTTTGCCACAGATGGCCTGCACCTGTCGCCCCTGGGATTCCGGAAACTGGCTAAGGCTTTTGCCACCCATATAGTATCTTTTTTAGGCAAGGTTCAAATGAAATTCACCACAGGAACAGGCAAGCAAAAACTGAGAGTAATGATACTCAATGCTAGAAGTCTAAATCTCAAAATGCACTCACTCGAGGCACTCCTTAAAATGGAGAACATTAATATCTGTGCAGTGACTGAGACCTGGTTCAAGGCTCCAGAGAGCACCCCTGGACTACCCGGCTATAACTCATACCACACTTTTCAGCCATATAACCTGGACCGAAATACCAAAGGCAGAGGTGTGTCCATATTCATTAAGGATATCCACACCTCCAGGCTATCTGCTCAGCATAATGCATCCGAGGTTATCTAAGTGCAACTAACTTTGGGCAAAACTGCAATCCAAACTGTAGCTTGCTGCAGATACCCCACCATGCCCCAGGATTCCCACTCCTCTTTTCTTCATGTACTGGAAAATATTAGGGTTCAACTAAACATCCTAATAATGGGCAACTTCAACTACCCCACCATTAACTGGGAAAACTACTCATGTACCAACTCCTTAGCTCAACACTTTCTGGAATTCATAAACTCCAATGTCCTGGATCAACTTATCCACACCCACACATCCTAGACCTAGTCATTACCAACATGAGTGACCGGTGTTCCTCACCTGAAGTCAACTCCTCTTTGGTCCGATCCGACCATACGCTAATCACCCTTGATATCCACATCCCGCCTCCAGTTACAACTGCTGAATCCTACACAAATGCACTCGATAAGCACTTACACGAGTGCATGGATCGTGCTATCCCAAAAAGAACCAAGATGCTATCCTCCAAAAAAAGGAAGACAATCTGGTTGTCCCCTGCCATAAGCAAACTGTACAACAGAAGGAAGAAACTGTTGCAAAAGAGAGTAAAATCGCTGAGTGGAGGAGCTCCCTGGTCAGCCTCAGTAAGAAGCTGAGATCCCTTATAAGATCCCCCAAAGCTAGCTATGAAAACAAAATCTCCACTAATTGAAAGGAAGGACAATCACAAAACATTCTATAGCTATGTCAAGAATCTTGATGCCAACACCCAGATCTGCTCTGAGTTACAGCACAACGGCACGAAAATTACAGAACCAACTGATATTGCCAACATCCTGGCAGATAGGTTCAGTGCTAACATTACCCCCCCCACCCCCTAAAGTGCCCACAATACCCACCCCACCCCCTAAAGTGCCCATATCTACACAGGAAAAATGCAGAGTCCCTGTAATCACAACTACACAGGCAAAAGCTGCACTCTCTAAAGCCAAAAACACAGCATCCATGGGACTGGACAACATCCCAGGCTGCGTTTTACACGAACTTCAGAATGAACCAGCTCCCCACCTAAGCATGATGTTCAATAATAGCCTCGCATCAGGCTTTGTGCCCACTGAATGGCGCACAGTAACAGTTATCCCACTTCACAAAGGGGGAGCCACCACTGATCCCAGAAACTATCGCCCTATTAGCCTGACGAGCCTGGTCTGCAAGGTCATGGAACATATCATCATGGAACTCATAAACAAAGACATTGGTAACCTTCAAACTCAGGATCCCACCAAGTTCAGGTTTGTGAAAGGCAGATCATGACTCCTGAACCTGATCGACTTCTTTGAGGCAGTCACCAAAGCTGTAGATGAGGGTAAGGTGGTTCACACAGCCTATCTTGACCTCGTTAAGGCTATCGACACCATCCTCCATTCTGGAATTATAGCTAAACATACTAAACTAGGTATAAATCCCTATGTCACAAGATAGGTTGCCAACTGGCTCACTAACAGAACCCACATTGTAAAATTTGAATACTCTAAATCTGACCTCAAACCACTGACAAGTGGAGTACCACAGGGTTCAGTACTGGGACCTCTCCTGTTTGGTATTTACTTCTCTGAAGTACAGGCGAACACAGAAGGCCTCTGGCTAACAAAGTTTGCAGATGACTGCAAACTAGGAGCCATAGTCAAGCCCCCAAATTATGTGGACATCCTACAGAAGGGCTTCGCTGAGACAGATGCCTGGTGTCAGAGCCATGGCCTCAAGCTCAATGCCAAAAAGTGCAGTGCCATCCCCTTTGGTAAAAGCTTTGTACCCATGAACTGCCACATAGGTAGCAATCTACTTAACACTGAATGTGTGATAAGAGACCTTGGGACCCAGGTGGACAGTAGTCTCTCCTTTGATAGTCACATCGCCACAGTAGTCAAGAAGTCCCTCTACATGGCACACCTCATCATAAAAGGGTTCTCATCCAAGAAAAAAAAAAGAGGTCATTGTTCCCCTCTACTCAACACTCATTAGACCCATTATAGAGTACAACGCCCCTTTTGGAATTTACCTCACCAGACATCTTCAGCAGCTGGAAAGGCCACAGAAGTACCTCACAAAGAGAATTACTGGCCTCAAACAAATGCCCTAGACTGACCATCTCAAAAAACTCCAGCTTTACTAAATAGCATATTACCTACTCTGAGGTGATCTCTGTCTAACATATAAAGCTATGTCAAACCCAGAGCTGTTGGACATGCTACACCTAAAGAAATCCCAATCCCTCCGAGCTACATGCTCTAGGGACCTAAACCTGGTCACCACAATAAACAGGACATGCTGGAGGGATAGATTCCTGTCCCAGAGACTTCCCATACTCTGGAACAGGCTACCCATCTATGTCAAGCAAAGTTAATCATTAGCACTCCAAGACAAATCTTGAGTGGATGGGAAATAGGAAATACACCCAGAGGATCGCTTCTGTGTCTCTGCTCGACAGTGGCACAGGAAAATAACTTTCTTGGGTGGCGTAAGCCAGGGAACGTTGTTGGCTAGGCTTAAGTAGACCCTTGGGCCAATAGCCTAGTACCTACCTATGAACGTGTGTGTATATATATATATATATAATGTATACACACACACACACACACACACACACACACACACACACACACACACACACACACACACAAAGACATATATAGATGTAGCTATAGTTTATAGGTAGATGCACACACACTCACACAAAGTATACAAGTACACATGTATATAAATATATATATATATATATATATATATATATATATATATATATATATATATATATATAGATATACAGCAAGAGAGACAGCGCGAGGGAGATATATATATATATATATATATATATATATATATATATATAGCTGTAGACATAGCTATAGGTAGATATAGAAACATACATGATTTATCTATCCATCTACATACACACACACACAGCACCTTTAGAAACTCAATGTTTACAAGACTGAACCCAAATATTTGTTATTCTGTTTGAGCTTACAAGATTTAAGCACTTGGATTCAATGTTTTAAGATTTAAGCTTTGATATTTCAAGATTTCAGTAGAGAACCATATATATATATATATATATATATATATATATATATATATTTATATATATTTATATATATATTACATACACACACGTGCGTGTTTGTGTTTATTGGTATAATTACTTTGCTTGACAAATCAACAACGTTGTCAGCAAGAACACTGACCAAAAAAGTTGACAATGCAAATGTTGACAAATACTATGCAGTCACTGTGAAAGAAACTTGTGGATGCAAATTTAAAGAAAAAAAAAAACGCCCATCACTCCACCCTACATCCTCTTTAAACAGTACCTGGTAAAGTCTATTTGCTGCATTTCTGTGCATGCAGGCTGATTTCTAGGTTAGATTGTTTTCTCTTGATCTGGTACTTGCTTTATTACTATATTTGCTTTCTGGCTGTTCTTATACTATTGCATTTTCTTTGGAGGATTATGTTTTCACTATCTTTAGGAGGGATTTTGTTTTTTTACTATGTCCAATATATTTTACTTTTCCTGATCAGGTACTGTGCTTAATTTGAGATTTTGATGCTTCTATACAGTCCTGATTTTTGTTTCATTCATGATGATTATGACGATGATAATCATTATTATCATTATAATTGTTAGTAGTAGTAATGCATATGTAGTCATGTAGTCATGTGTTTCGTTAGTAGTAGCAATGCATATGTAGTCATGTGTTTCGTTAGTAGTAGTAATGCATATGTAGTCATGTGTTTCGTTAGTAGTAGTAATGCATATGTAGTCGTGTTTCGTTAGTAGTAGTAATGCATATGTAGTCATGTGTTTCGTTAGTAGTAGTAATGCATATGTACTCATGTGTTTCGTTAGTAGTAGTAATGCATATGTAGTCATGTGTTTCGTTAGTAGTAGTAGTAATGCATATGTAGTCATGTGTTTCGTTAGTAGTAGTAATGCATATGTAGTCATGTGTTTCGTTAGTAGTAGTAATGCATATGTAGTCATGTGTTTGAATTGAGAATGTGGGCTTTTGGTGTTTGGAGTCACTTTTAACCGATTTACACTTTTTAGGGTATCTGCCGAATGATGGTGGCGGTTTGTTGATTTTGGTGTTGTCTGGGTGTAGGGATCTGTGGCTCAATGTCAAGTCAAGTTGGACTGCTTTAGCTTTCAACTATGGATGGAAAAGATTTGAAGTACTGGTAGCTAGCAATCTAACTGCTCAGTTTTCCTTGAGATTGTCAAGTGGTTTATGAATAACTTTTTAAAATGTCAAGCAGAAACGTAAAAACAGCTTTCAGTGAAACTGTGGAGTGGACTTTTACCCCTATTGCCTGTCAACCATCATACCCCTTACAGTAATTCAACTTTGTTCCCCTTCATCAGAGCACAGGCCTAATTGGAGGGACCATCTTTCAAATAGCCATTGGGGTGGGTCACATTGTTATCTACAGCTAGGTGCCAGGTGAAGGGTCACATTTTTATCTACAGCTAGGTGCCAGGTGGAGGGTCATATTTTTATCTACAGCTAGGTGCCAGGTGGAGGGTCACATTTTTATCTACAGCTAGGTGCCAGGTGGAGGTATTGTATGAGCTAGCTGTAGCTGCAGAGGGTGTCTCCTCACTCTACAATGGGCATTGTATGAGCTAGCTGTAGCTGCAGAGGGTGTCTCCTCACTCTACAATGGGCATTCCTAACAAGTAGCCTTGCCTTTTACTTCAGAGAACACGCAGTGGTCTTTTCACTTTCCACCAGGGAGCTCCCACCACCAAGTGTGCCACATATGTTTAGAAACACCTACCAAGTCCCCTGGGATAGGCACACAGGGTATGCCCTCCCCCACTGCCTTGTTCATCTAGTGCAAGATACACTAATTGATCTCACATCCTCATTTCATTTCACCATGGAGTAGGTTTTACTACAGGTCCTGCAGGGGGACAAGTACAGGTTTGCTTGCTCCAGCTCTCTCAGTGAAATATGAATTGATTATTGCCTTACATTCTATGAGTCAATCACAAACTCTTTGATGATGCAACAGAATCTCTCACTCTGTCTCTCTCTACATATATATATATATATATATATATATATATATATATATATACATACATACACACACATACACATATACATATATTATATATAAAATCCAACATCCAGTACTCACTAAACTCCAAGTCTATATCAGGCAAGAACCACTCAACATTCCACCATAAATAAACTTTCTTCATGTCTCATGCATAAGTCCAAGTACCAACGAACTTGGCCCCAACTGCTTTCTTTTGGTTGGATTGGTCATTCTATTCTGTGCACCTTATTGGTCGGAGCAACATTTGGTTTTGTTGTGTATATTTTATATATATATATATATATATATATATATATATCTACTTCAGAATGTTGACCGTTCAGGATGCTGTTATATAGCCGACACCATGTGATCGACATTCCGAAAGACCAACATCCTGAAATATCACCGTTTACCTACTTGTAAACAAGCCCACCTGCACCCCCCACACCTCCTGCTACTTAAATATTCTCACTCCGAGATGACACTACAGTGCAGGAAAGGGGAATCCACCTGCATGTCCTCTCTCACCAAATCCATAAACCTTATCTTAGGCCTTCTTCTTTTCCTGTTACCTGGTAGCTTCATCCTTAGCATCTTTTCCCCAGTATACTCAGCATCCCTCCTCAGCACATGTCATTCATTCCTGGAGGTTTGTCAGCCCCCAGCCTTAATTGCCAAGTGCTTTCCTTCCTTTCCACTTGGTCTTTATCCTCCCCTGATGTTTTTGGGTACTTGTTCCAAAATAGAGAGCAAAAAATTTTTGTATTCAGTACACTTAAGAGTATGCCTATAAAGTGCATTGCGGCAATTACCCATTCTAATAGAATAAAGATGTTCCTTAATTCTCTGAAATAAACATCTAGTTGTCATCCCTACAAAAAAATCCCTACAATATGAACAGGCTGCTATATACACTATCCCCGGCGTATTACAATTACCCCCCAACTGGTATTGTTCTCTTTAACTGGGGTAATTCTATAAAAGGCCCTTCCAAAATGTACCTGCAAGTTAGACAAAAACCACACTTGTACATCCCTTTCATTTTCTCACTCTGGACCAATGCTTCTTGAAAGAAACTGTCCATTTGTAAACACCTCTTCAAATTAAAGGTGTTTTTAAATGTAAATTTAGGTCTGTCACCTATAACCCTTAAAAGGTCACTATTCCCCTTAATAATATTCCAGTTTTTATTAACAAAAACTACACTACACCTATCAGCTGACAAATCAAGACACACAAGTACTATGCCTTCCTACTGTATTTTGATACTCTTTGGACACTAGACCTGAAATTAAAATGGGGTGGAAAATCAGTGGAGCTACGCTTTCTAATCTCTTCCTCCAGTTCAGATAACACCCCTTCTTGATAACCTCTCTCCATAAACAGTTTAACAATCAATAAAACCTCCTTTTCAAAAACATAATCATCAAAGGTCATCCTAGAGGCATGTACTAACTGTCCTTTAAGGAATATTATTTTTCATAAAAACGTGATGATTGCTAGAGTAATACAAACCATTATTAACAAAAGTATTTTTTCTAAAACTTCTACTACTAAATTTCAAATTAGAAATATCTCATTTGATAGAAACATCCAAAAAAAATCACTTCTAAACCTACATCACCTTCCACAAAACTCAAAAATTCAGAACATGCATTAATGTCTTTTATCATTTTATAAACCTGTTCACTGTTTCCATGACAAAAAACAGATCATCAACAAATCTAGTATAGAAAATTATTCTATAATTAGACAAAATATGTTTCAGCACCTTTTGCTCTCACAATCCCAATACAATATTAACATAAGCAGGGGCAGCTGCCGAACTCATTGCTATCCCTTTTAATTGCTTGTAAATTTTACTATTGAACAAAAAAATTAATTGTTGTAAAGATGATCCAAAAGCACATCACATACTTTAACATCATTAATAGAAAAATGAGCAAAAATATTTAAAATTTGACTCACAAATTCCCTACCAATGTTATGCAGTATGCTGATAAACAGTGAACAAAGGACAACTATAAACATCACATTTTTACTGGAGTCAAAATCATAACACTGACTAAAAGACCTAAACTTATATAAAAAGTCCTAGGAATCCTTGATGTAAAATGACATTTGTTGCACTACAGGATTTAGAAAATAGTCAGGAACTAAAGATATACCTTCTGTAAGTGAATGGGGGGGGGGGACAACTGGTCGAAAAGAGGGATTTTTCAGACCCTTATGGATCTTTGGGATCCCAAAAAGGACCCCTAACATTGGATGCTCTACCAACATAAAATTGTACATTTCAAATAGAACATTACCATCCATTAATAATTCATAAAGTTGTGCCCATATATTTTTATAACTCATATTGACCACACATGTATCAGCACAGACACATATTCTTCCCTTTTCCCCAGCATTTTTTTCAACAGCAGCCACATATTCAGCCTGTTCCATTATGACCAATCCCCCTCCCTTGTCAGCCTTCATAAACCATAAATGGGAAAGTTGTTGAAGCTCTTTTAATGCAAAATGTTGACTCCTAGTAAGATTAAAAAAAGGTTTGTCTAGCTTAGCAACAGCTAATCTCCCAATATCTTCTTCACAACAATTTTCAAAAACTTTTGAAGTATTAATGTGAGAAGGATAATAGCTACTAGGCTTATTAAAAGTGCATTTCTTCAACATACCATCAGAAAATGCATAAGACAAATTTAACTTGTGACAAAACATTTTTAAATCCAATAATATCTCACATAAATCCATCCTCTTCAAAGGAATAAAATGTAACCCTAATAACAGCACAAAAATCTGTTCTTCAGTTAAAACACATTTGGACAAGTTATAAAATTTACCTAAAGGTCCTGTAAGAGTCGCATTACTGTCCAACCTAACATTTCTTCTTCGCTCTTACTGAGGTTATCCGCATAGAGCTCTCGCCATCCTCTTTCTGAATCTGTTCATTTGTCAAGCCCCCTTCTAAAGGGACAATTTCTCCTACATTGGATACCATTTCCACAGAAGAAATTGCTGAAGAAACTGCTATTACCCCATTTCCACTTTCGCCATAGTCTTCAAATGAATTAACAGTCCTAGTGGAAATACCCTCTACGTAACTGGATGTACCAGGCATTTGAGCAGTCTTGGCATCACTTCACTCCTTCCTAGTAACACCCTGATTGGTTGTTCGGTTGCTGTGGTGATTGGCAACTCCCCAGTTCAAGTTGCGCGGCTTCCGACTTTCCTTAGTCTCAGAAAAATGTGAATAAGCACTGTGAGAATTATATGCTGCCACAATCCCTCTGTAATTTTTTAAGTTTCCTCTGAACCAAATCCTTTTCAAACTCCCCTATATTTACCAACATAACTGAATATTCATTGTTCAACACAAGCAGTTTAAACAGAAGTCTTTAGAGGGAATTTTCCAACTTTAGAACCTTCTCATGTACTTCAGCTGACTGCCTTTTGGTATGGGCAATCAATAGGGTTGCCACCTTTCCAAATACGCAAAGTGGGACATTTTTTGTAGAAACTTCAGATTTTTCAGTGCAAAACATATCCACTGCCAGTACTAAGGACAGAACTTTATTTTTTTTAAATAAAGCTTATTCTTGTAGCATTTAAGTTGCTTATTCGCTTTCTTATAACATATAGGTGTTTCAGATACAAAATAACTCTTTTATGCAACTATTTAAGAAAACATAGGAAATATTTCTGTCCTAAAATCTCAGGACATTTACCATTTTTTCAGTTGTTTTTTTTTGCAGGACACAAGTGCCCAAAGAGGGACTTTCCCTCACAAAGTGGGACAGGTGGTAACCCTAGCAATCAACAGCTATAAAAAGCAAGAGCTGCCTTAGTAAAAAAACATTGTAACTTTTTCAAAAAACTGGTTGGATGGTAGAACACCATTCGGGCATTTAAAAAAACGCAAGTCTTTTGGCACTACTTTCAAAAGAATGCATTTCTCAAAATACTTGGTCTGCACAACTAATGCCCTGTATTTTCTAAGGCATTTTTCTAAATTAACCAACAGCATCTTGGCCTCATTCTCGACCTCAGTCATTCTCGTATAACCTGAAAGCAATCCCAAATTACTTTCTGTGTCCATAAATGGGTCATACTCAGTCCAAAACCGTGTTCATGCCTTTAAAGCAGCTATAAGCAGTAAAACGTTGGTTGACATCAGTTCTGTTGTCCACAACAGTCAAATCACAAATATCTTCCTCCGAACTCACCGAAGATGATTTTAACCTGGAGAATTTTGATTCTTTAGACTGATTCACCTTTAATAGGATCCCCAGTGTTTTCTGCATATCATTCAATGAACGAACCAAGATGGACAGTAATTCTCCATCTCTCGCCCCAGGTGTAGAATGGACTGTTACCTACATAAGTGGATCCTCGTTAACACCAGCCATCTGAGGGAATCAATTAAAACCACCAACAAAAAATTCCCACAAGATGTAGCAGCAACACCAACAAATACACCAAAAATCTGCTGGACAGGTGGAAGAGGAACCAAAAATTCACAAACACAAAATTTTAGCAAATAAACCACTTTTAATGTCGCTTTCGTCCCCAAAGAAACTTCTTCAGAATTAACATTAACTAACAAACAGTCTTATATACACTCCAAACTTCCTCAATTTAATCTAATTACATATTAATCATTCAATTATTCAATACAAATAAGAAGCCTCCCAAATATACTTACAATGAAAAACTCACATATATAAAACTATAAAATGTAAAATCAGAATGTGTAAAAAAAAAAAAAAAACATAATATAAACAATTACATATTTAACAAACTTGCAAAAATACTTTATCACCGAATATTCTTATAAACTTTTGATCTTCTTTTCTTAAGGAAACATTTGATATTAATAGAGTCATTCATGTATACGCACTCTAAGCACAATACCAGTCACATTTATGTAATGTACATTCATTGCTTTTTTGCAAAATGTATGTAAATCATTAATATATTTTTTCATTCTTGTGTCATTTCAACTTTTTAATTACTCATGCATCTGCAATTGTTATTTTACTTCTGTTTCACAATGTGTAATTCTATATTTTGTGTTTAGTAAAGTTTTGCACAGTAAATGTAATTTAAAATATGTGTGTGTATTTTTTCTTCCCAGGCCTCCTTCAAAAGGGGCTTTTAACTCAGTTGGAGTATCCCATGACCAGATGGAAATAAGGTCTTGCTCTGCACGTACTCAACAGTCTTGAAAGTCTTAAGACTTATTTGGACTATGTATAATTCATTAACATGTATCATTTGGAGCTTTTCTTCCCCAGCCTTCACTTGAAAGGTGGACTCTGTGCCTACTTGAACTTTCCTGGTTAACAAACACAATAAGTAAATAAAGCAAGAAAGGAATACTTTAGACATTAAGGACAGCCACAAATACTTATTTAGATTTCAAACATTAAGGATAGCCACATTTAATGTATTATTCTTTTTAAGCATTAATTTGGAGTGTCCATTCATTTTATTCTACCAACAAAGTAAAAAGGCAGTAGACTGGTGAGAAAATTACCTCTCCGAGATGCATACCCCCAAGAGCAGGGCTGGTGTTAGGATTTTCAGGCCCCTGGCAAATCTTAATTTGGGACCCCCCCCCCCCCCCAGGCACTTCCTGTCCAAGTATCACCCTGTCACTGCCACCCCTTCTAAGCAACCTTTTAGTTCATACTGCAAACTTTTAGGAGTAGTATGCAGAGACTGATCTGTAGAAACAATACTATTACATTACATCAGGCCTGTGTACCACACTACAATGGCCCATCTCACAAAGGGAGATTTACAGCTGCTGGCATTTACTTGCAACAGTGATACATTACAACAACTCTATGTATAGGTCTGGACTTATGTAGGTGACATGGAGCTCTAGGCCTACCATTTCATCCCCCTTACCCCCTACACAGACACCATCTAGTCCTCCCCTATGTTTCCTGCCATCTTGGGGTCCTCACACCATGCACATTACTTTTTTTTTTTTCCTTTTCTCACATTTTGCTTTACTCTTCAACTTTTTTCAATAAGCCATAACTTTCTACATGGTCTGAAATGCAATTTAAAGTTTTTGTTTACTTTTTACACAATCTTTTCACCAATGATGGCTTGAACAGAAATTATGATTAAGGTAATTGTGAGGAAAGTGAAAAAAATGATTACAGTAATGTACTCTACTTTGTCATTCCTACACAGTATGCTGCCCTATACAAGCTATACTCTTTGTACACTTCTGATGTCTACAAGAAAAGTAAAAGAAACAATGACTACACTGTCTTCAACCCAAAAACAAGCTATAATGACCTCCTGTACACACCTGTAAAGTTTAACTGTGATGAAAATTAAAGAAGCAAAATCCACACAATCACCACCCCCCCCCCAATATAACCTACAGCAGCTTTTTGTAAACACACACATCTGAGCAGGGCTGGTTGAAGAATAGGAGAGCAGAGGTAATTATGAGCTTTATCTTAACATGGTCATATCATAGCTCTATTCAGGTTAAAGAGTATAATCAGGAAATTAATACATTTTTCTCCAACCAACAGCTATTGTGGGGCCCCCACACAGTCAAGGATGATTAAGGGAGCTCCTTCAATCCATTTATACAGTCTGGGGAGTGGGGGCCACCGAACCTCTAGAAGATCTAAGTATCTAAATTTTCTGTGATATGTTTTATGCCATACCTTTGAAAATTAAATATAATGTTCTTGATGTTTTACTGTTGTGGAGCCTTTCTGCCTGGGCCTCCGCTGAAAATGGGTTTTTGACCCAGTCAGACTTTCCAAGTTAACAAAAGTCAAATAAATAAATAAAATTACTTGTCATATGCATTTTTTACTGATACCCAATAGAATAATGTATATGCCCTTGCTTTATTTGGTGTGTACAAAAATAAAAATCAGTGATATTTTTAGACACACACAAGCCAAAATACCATTTTCATACTTTTATACATTGCACAACACTGGTACTGCCACACCAGATCAGTGACTGATGTTTAGCATTACCAGACAGCAGCAGGTATTAAGTAATTTTATTTACCTCATTGAGGAGTAATGCAAACCTGTCACTGTCCATGATTTCACACATTTTGCTCATAATTTTGCTCTGTCCATCATAAAAAGTTTGATTCGCTTATAAATCATTCAGGATTACATACAATCAATAAAGCCAGACAGAGTTTTATAGTTCTTATTGTCCAAATAATGCATGTTGATGCAAAAGGCATTATTCAATTAACTTTTTAAGTGAATCAGAATAATATTTGACATGTTTTTTGATTTTGAGCCTTTATTCTGCTATTATTTATGGCACTTGCTGAATTCTTCAGCAAAGAAGTTGAGTTATAGTATTTGGTGTTCTGCCCAGTATTTATAAAACTTCCAGAAAGAGAAAAATCATCCCTGAAAATTGAAAGTATCAGCTCTTCTTAAAATCCAAGGTTTACACTGAGATCAGTCACTCTGGGCTATTGATCTGTCTAGTGCTTACCCTGCTCATGTTCATCAGCTTTATCCTATTGTGGTGGTATCACAGCCCTGTTCAGGTTAAAGAGCATAATAAGGAAATTAATACATTTTTTCTTCTTCATTTCTCCCCAATCAGCAACAGCTTTTGTGCCCCCCCCCCCCTGCATGGCCAAAGATAATTAAGGAACCCCCTGCAAATACAGGTATTCCAGGTACCTAAAGATGTCTATGATGTTAATTTTAGTGGAAAGAACATCCACCAGTAGGGTTTAACTAAGCTAGGGAGACTATGTTAGTGGTGAAATATTTAATGGAATTGTGAAGCCTGTTGCTTGATAAAACACTGTTAATATAACCAGAGATAAATTTGAATTTTAAATGAGATATAAGAGTTATTACCCATCTGGTTTATTAATTATACAAGATTGTTGTTGTTTGTCTTTTCGGCTTTTCCCAGTTAGGGGTCGCCACAGCGGAACTCCGGTCCGCTAGTGATTGGCAGTCGATTTTTATGGTGCTGAGTTGCCAGCCCGATGCCCAACTTTCAGCAAAGGCACGTCCATCTTTCGGAGGCCACTCGACCGCGGGGAGGACATGCAGACTCTGGACAGAAGGCACTCCAGCCAAAAATCGAAGAGGAGAACCTCTTGTTGTGAGGCAACAACGCTACCGCTGTACCACCGCGGATACATTAGATTGTTGTATTAGCCTTTTTTGGTTTGACAGACATGTTACAAAATATCAAGATAAAATAACTTGCTGTGGTTGGGGGCCCCCAGGAACAAGGGGCCCCCAGCAACTGCAGGGTTTGCTGGTACCTAAAGCCGGCTATGCCCAAGAGTAGGGAACAAGGCCATCTCTTGGTCTCCATGACAATACACAGTGAATATACCTTGATAGACAGAAGCTATTAAGCCATTTATTAAAAGCCAATTAACTTTTTTTTTTCTAAATCATGTTGCCATGTTTTGTGAGGTCAGGATCCTGCTTATTATATGAGTCTCCCAGTTTTTCCTCCATGCCATAGTGCTTGCTATTTTTATGAATATAATCATGTTTTTTTTTTATTCTAGTTAATAAATTATCGTGCAGATACTACTATTGATACCATTTGCTTATTTAAGTTTTGATACTTTTTTTTTTTTGGGGGGGGGGGGG
This sequence comes from Protopterus annectens, assembly GCF_019279795.1. Taxonomy (NCBI): domain Eukaryota; kingdom Metazoa; phylum Chordata; order Ceratodontiformes; family Protopteridae; genus Protopterus; species Protopterus annectens. Next base: position 521,460,675 of record NC_056744.1, on the reverse strand, counting down.
GTTACAGTCCTCACGGCAACCCGAAGTACCCTCCTTGGAGTGTTTAAACTCTTGTTACCAGAGCATGAACCGACATGTATGATGCTTTGAGAACATGCCGAAGTTCAAGTATTTAACAGAGATGCATTCTAATTTGGGGTATACAAATATTAGCAGATAACAGTACAAAAAAATGATCAAAATGCCCGTTTTGTAGTTGCATCTACTTGTAGTACAGAAAGAACTCTTCTTCATCACTTTCTATATGAACTGCAGACTCAGGAATGAGGCAGCCTCGCGCTGCTGTAGACTGTACAAAATACATACTGATAGCTGAAAACGTGTAAAGGCTCCATGGTGTCTTCAGCTACGCCTTACTTTTAAGAAAAAAAGGAACTGGTTAAATTGGATTGCATTAAGATTTGTGATTGCGTGCAAGTGTATGAGTGTTTATGATGGAGCGCGAGCGACACACGCGCATACCTACCACACTCACACACACACACACACACACACACACACACAAACCCTCCAACACACTGTCTCACACACACACGCGCGCACACACACCCAATGGCAGAACGGGAGAGAAGTGCATTCGCTTTGCTCTGGGATGTTTAGATGTCAACACTGTTGCGTTAGCCACCTGCCACAAACAAGTATGAGGGAATCAATGCCAACAGGCGCATCAAATTAGGATAAAGGCAGTTCTCCGAGTCACCGTAAGCCCAGGTTTTCATCAAAACGTGAGATTTTCTCAGTGGATATAATGTGACAGCTATGAGCTGTGGGGCAGACAAATCTGCCAACCTTGGATTATAGAAGTGCTGCTAGAATAAATTCGTTATTTCAGTTTCACATTCTGAATGCTTTTTTACTCGTAACCTGGTTTGGTGTGGAAATACGGGCTGTTTTTAGTTTTGCTCTTCAGTTTTCGCACGGGATTTTTTAACTGCACTAGTCTTCTGTAAGCAGTGACTGCAATAATGGCATTTTAATTTATAAAAAACATATTAACAATAATAAATAAGGCAAACACTGATCGAAGTACTAGAAGATGGGAAGGTGTGACTAAAATCTATTATGCCATCTTAACCCTGGATTTGTTGTTCTGCTGGGAAGGACCTGTTAACTGCTAACCAGGAGCTGTACTGAAAAAACTGGACTTGACAACCAAAAATGTAAAAGCATTTTTGTGCATTTCCTTTGGTTGCTGCTGTCGGCATTGTGAATGTCTAATTGTGTCACAGCCACAGTACCATTATTCTAGTTTCCGAGATGATATTATTGTGCTCTTCCTGAGTGTGTGTGTTTTGGATGAGGTGCATTTTGTATAGTTTTTAAAAGCCTATCATCATTAGTTCAGTATTTGAAAGTGTACAGGCGGAATACTTTTTTATCACTACCGTAATCACGGTGCATTTGTATACTGTTGTAAGGCCAGATGATGCATGTTGGAATACAGTTGACGAAGAGCTATATGACTTTTCTTTTAATTCAGTCTAACTTTTTATTATTTTCCTAATTTGTTCACAATCACATTTTACTGCAACTTTGAGGGGAGACTTCCAGGTGAATGAATGAACAATAATCTTAATGGGTTAGAGCTTTCTACACAATCGCACCCATGCACTGAATGTACATTTCATTTAATGGTTCACCTTTGAAACACTACTTTTTCCTTCCTTTCCTTTTGTATTTTGCAGGATGGCTCGCTTCGGGGAGGTGGTGGCCGGCAGAATGGGATCCGGGGATGGAGGCTCCGAGCGCGGCAGAAACCGCCAGGCACCGCCACAGCCTGCTGGGGGAACCCAGGTCAATTACAAGCAATCCAAAGCCCAGCGAGCTCGGACTATGGCATTATACAACCCTAACCCCGTCAGGCAAAATTGTTTCACAGTCAACCGATCCTTATTTATTTTTGGAGAAGACAATATTGTCAGGAAGTACGCGAAGAAGATCATTGATTGGCCATATCCTTTACCTGCTTAATGAGATGTATGTATCTCCATTCTTTTTTAAGTTAATGCAACAATGTAGTGCATGCTTATTTAAATGAATATTCTAGATGCAAGGTTGCAAATCAGAAACACTAAACACCTGTCTTTTTTGACAAAACCGTGCACACTGAGCAAAGAGAAATCATTTTATTTTCCAGTCGGGGGACTGTTGGCAGTGATTCCTTACAACGGTTTCCTTGGTGAAGGGCTTATTATTTGAGTAACACATTGTAGTGAATTGATGCAGGTGGCAACAGAAGAACCTCCTACGAGTGGAATTTATTTGAAAATTAGCGGGGCGGGGAAAACTGCAGCAAGGGTCGAGACCATTGTGAGGGTGTGTCTTATAACAAAAATACATTAAACTTAACCAGTAGCAGTTTCACATTTCTTCAGAAATTCGTTCCATTTTGAAAGTTCATTGCACCACAGGCTTTAATTCAAGATTTCTGAAAGAAAATTATGCAAAAGGTTACTTGTTTTTAACATTAGTCTGCTGCAAGACCAATGTTCCACTGTCATCTTACTGTATCGAAATAATTCAAGCCTTATAATTAAACGAGTACAGGTATGCAAATATATAATGTGTGGGTCCGAGCCTGTACTAAGGTAACCTCTCTCTCTTACACATAGGAGTGCGTGAGCCTGCGTCTGACTGCACCTCTACAACTGCACCTCCTTTTGTAGATAGATAGACACACACACACACACACACACGTTCAGAAGTATGCAGGTACTGTCGCGTGCGCGCGCATACCTCTCAAGTGTACCTCATTATGAGGAACGTACCTCATTTGGGGTCTTAAAAAGATCATGTTCCTCAAAGTTCGTCATTGAAAGACTCTGTCACACATTCAGTGTTAGGCAATTGTTTTAAGTGAAATCCATGGTAAATAGAAATTAATTATATTAGTCCATTAAAAGATCTTACTTCTTTATAAGTAAAACCAGCATATTTTAACCATCCTATGGCCTTCCTAGTTGAAGCCATTAGTATGTGTTGCACATTTTGCCCATTTGTTCCACATTATGAGGGCCAGTGTTCTTCATTTTGGAGATGGGAGGTTGAGAGCTATGGTACACACACGCCACGAGGGATTTTTTTTCAGTAGATTCGTAGAAAGGACTTTATATTGTGGTGCTTTTTTGGGGGCGGGGACTATTTCATTACAAATGCAGCATTTGATTTGTTTAATTAATTTATTTTATATATCTATAATTGCCTTTAATGTCACTTATAGCTATAGCTCTCAACCTTCAATTTCTAAAAGGAGGAACACTGTCTCTCATAATGTGAAACAAATGGGCAAAACGTGGGAGACTAGGAAGCTCAGAGGATGGTTAAAATGTGATATTTTTACTTGTATAATAGGTCATTTAATGAAATAAGATGATTTAGTTTTGTTTACCACTGATAAGTGTTAAAAATGTGCTAACACTGAATGTGTGATAGACCCTTTCAATGTGGGACTTCCAGAAACATAAACTTTTTAGGACCCCAAATGAGCAACTCAAAATGAGGTATACTTGTGAGTTATGCAAGTTCTAGCAGTACCGTAAGGTGTACAATTTTGATTAGATTTTTATACAGTTAATTGCCTAAAACATTGCTTCAGTATCCCATGTACATAATTTTTTCTGTGAAGTGGCTGATAAACCTTCATTTGTTTGCAGACTGCTTCCCAAGGGAATCATTTGTAGTCCTAGGTATTTACAGCCAGCATATACTCTAAATGCCCCACATATCAGTTTAGAAAAGGAGATTCTGTACTGTTATTTGCTGTTGGAGAAAACCCAGATTTCTGTTCATTGCTAAAATGTTTTTGATTCGTATGGAGTGTTGTTTTCTCAAAAAAAAAAAAAAATAAATAAATAAATAAATAAATAATTCACGGTTTAGTCTTAATGTCAATACAAACAGTGAGGGGAGGGGAACATTTTTCCTATAAAGACGAGAATTTCAGGGTGTTCATGGTGTGTGACTGGAAAGTTAAAAATCAGTAAAATAATTCTAAGACATTTTTGGCTGCATAATTATGATATGTTGTAATTAGATTCATAACTGCTTATTCCTTTATTTTTAAATATTTTCAGGTTAGTTGTGGTCCATTGTTGACTGATGTGCACTCTTTTTAGAGTCTGAGTATAAGAAGACATATCCCCAAAGAGGTTTCGACATATTCCTTTGACTCTTTAAAGGAGTGGTACTGCAAATATCATTAAACTGTAGTCCATTCTTCAAACAAAAATGAACAACTGCATCTGGAAGTTAAGAAAACTAAATGTAATTTTGTATGGTACAGTACTTGAAATAATGAAAATATGAAAATCTTACTCTTGTACCAAAATGCATTTTTAGGCCAGAAGTCAGAAAACAGTCTTTTATAATAATGACTTTGAGGAGAAGTAATACATGCTTTCTAAAAGTGAACAGACTGCATTGTAGAAATTGCAGTCTTGCTGGTTTCTACTGGCTATTTCAGTGTCAGTTTTACCCACCCTGAAAAAAAGAAACATAATGCATAGATTACTTTCAGATGCTTACCGGACAAAAGACTTATATTTTACATAAGCTGTTTAAAAAAAAACAATAAAATACATGATTCTAACATATAGTGAGGCTGCCAGGTGGCATAATGGTTAAGGTATCTCCCTCACACGCAAAAGGAACAAGGTTTGATCCTCATCTTAGGGAAATTAACTAAGCTTAAAATTTCCCCAAAGAACAACTGACCTAATACTTACCTATGCACAGATGGAGTCACAGTTTAACATCTTGTCTGAAGGACAACACACTCAGGAGTGCAGCACTTCAGTTATAGGGTAGGAGCTTAGCATAATGGTTAAAGTATTTACCTTGTAGACACAAGGTGCAGGGTTTCATTCTCATATGGGGCAGTGGTTAGGCTTAAAATGGCCCACATTTCAGTTAGCTTAGTGCTAGTCTATGAACCTACTATCTATGAGTCTATGAGCCTACTATTTGTTGTGGACCAAGTAGCACAGAACTGATCAGCTTATTGGCCTAAGTAAGCTGCTAGTAATACCTACTGATATAAGGTGATAACCTTGAAATTAATTAAAATTTGTTAGTATGCTTTTGAGAAAAGCAATTCATAGCACTCAGCTAGTAAGTGCAATTAGATGGTCATTGTAAAATTAAAAAAAAACATATACACAGCTATATGGTTATGTAATGTATACCACTGCATTTAAGCATGCATTTGTAAGTGGAGGTAGTGCAAACCTAGTAACAGGGCAGCTCACTTTTCCAGATAATTTTATTTGATTTCTACATTTTAAATAATAGTAGCTCAAGAAAGATATACCTTTGATATATACTGCACTTTCTACCTTCAAGAGAAGCACATACCCAGCCCTAATAGAAACATTTATTATTTATTTCCAGTTTGATTACCATGGAAGTCCACTGGGCCCAGAGAGCCCATTTTCAGTGGAGGCCCAGGGAGAAAAGCTCCATGAAACAGATTACAGTAAAGATAGCAATCCAATAAAAATAAACGTACAAGTACAAATACATATAAAATAATACAAAGCGTGAGCAATATTGCTCAAAGTGTATTTGTTTTATTTTTTCATTAATCTGTCTATCTGAACTTGTTAACTGGGGAGAAGGTTAAGCATCAGTCACTATTTTTCAGGTTCTGTCTCTGGAAAACAACTGAACACACAAGAATAAGTCAATGCGAAAAAATGATACAACACAAAATAAATCAAAACAATAACTAAGCAAACCATTTTCAACTTTGCACATCAGTACAGTATAACTGTACATGGTTGGATTAAAGAAATATTAACAGGAAGGGTTGTAAAAATAGTAGTGTAAGATGCAGAAAAACAGTACAGTAGGTACTACGAGACTATGGGAGGAAAAGAAATTCGAGGAGCATTCAGAGGGAATCCAGTATCTGTCTGCTTGGGACGACATGATCGACAGACCACGATGCCTTACCAGAGATGGCCTGCATCTATCACCCCTGGGATTCCGGATGCTGGCTAAGGCTCTTGCTACCCCAATAATGCCTTTTTTAGGCAAGGTTCAAATGGCAAACCCACCACCATAGCAGGTACAAGCAAGCAAAATCTGAGGGTAATGCTACTTAATGCTCAAAGTCTAAACCTTAAAATGCACTCACTCGAAGCACTCCTTAATATGGGAACATCAACATCTGTGCAGTAACAGAGATCTGGTTCAAGGCTCCAGAGAGCACCCCTGCATTACCAGGCTATAATTCTAGCCACACTTTCTGGCCACCTAACCTGGGCCAAAACACTAAAGGAGGAGGAGTGTCCATATTCATTAAGGATATCCACACCTCCAGGCTAGTTACTCAACATAATGTATCCAAAATTATCCAAGTGCAATTAACACTGGGCAAAACTGCAATCCAGGTTGTAGCTTGCTACAGATCTCCTGCCATGCCCAAGGATGCCCACTCCACGTTCCTTGATATACTGGATAATATTAAGCTACAGCCCAATACCCTAATAATGGGAGATTTCAACTACCCCACCATCAACTGGGAAAACTACTCAAGTACTAACCCATTAGCTCAACGCTTTCTGGAATTCATAAATTCCAGTGCCCTGGATCAGCTTGTCCATACCCCCACCAGATGCAGCAATATCTTTGACCTGGTCATTACCAAAATGGGTAACCGATGTTCCACACTAGGGGTAAACTCCTCACTGGTCAGATCTGACCATAAGCTAATCACCCTAGACATCAATATTCTCCCTCCACCCCCCATTAAGGAAACCACTGTAAAAAACTTCTCCAAAGCCAACTTCATGCTTCTTAAGACAGAAGTGGCAAATTTCACTACACCTGTGCAAATGGATAATAGAGGTATGACTGCTGAATCCTATACAAATGCACTGTATAAACACATACATGACTGCATGGATTGTGCCATTCCCAACAGAACCAAGACGCTATCCTCCAAAAAAAGGAAGCCAATCTGGTGGCTCTATGCCATAAACAAACAAACAAACAAACAGAAGGAAGAAACTGATGCAAAAAAGAGTAAAATCCCCTGATTGCAGGAACTCCCTGGTCAGCCTCAATAAGAAGCTGATATCCCTCATAAAATCCTCTAAAGCTAGCTACAAAAATAAAATTACCACTGATTCTAAAGACAACCACAAAGCATTCTACAGCTATATCAAGAATCTCAATGGCAACTCTGAGATCTGCTCCAAGCTACAGAACAAAGGCACTAGATTACAGAAGCAACTGATATTGCCCACATCCTGGCAGAAAGGTTCAGTGCAAACTTTACCCCCCCCCCACTCACCCACCAAAGGGCTCATCCCTATACTGGAAGAATGCATAGCCTCTGTAATCATGGATGGACAAGTTAAGACCGTACTCTCCAAAGCCAAAAACACAGCATCCATAGGACCAGACAACATCTCATGCTGTGTTCTGCACGAACTACAGAATGAACTGGCACCCCACCTAACTACCATGTTCAATCATAGCCTCACTTCAGGCTTTGTGCCTACTGAATGGCACACAATGACAGTTATCCCACTCCACAAAGGTGGCACCACCACGGACCCCGGGAACTACCACCCCATTAGCCTGTCAAGCCTGGTCTGCAAAAGCCATGGAACTTATAAACAAAGACATAGGTAACCTGCAAATGCTGGACCCCACTCAATTTGGGTTTGTAAAAGGTAGATCATGTCTCCTAAACCTGAATGACTTCTTTGAAGCAGTCACCAGAGCTGTGGACGAGGGTAAGGTGGTGCACACAGCCTATCTTGACCTCACCAAGGCTTTTGACACCATCCCCCATTCTGGAATTATCGATAAACTCACTAGACTGGGCATAAATCCCTATGTCACAAGATGGGCGGCCAACTGGCTCATTGATAGAACCCACACAGTGAAAGTGGAGTACCATAGGGTGCAGTCCTGGGTCCTCTCCTGCTTGGCATGTATTTCTCAGAGTCCAGGCTAATACAGCAGGTCTTTGGCTAACAAAGTTCGCAGATGACTGCAAACTGGGTGCCATAATAGAATCGCCTAATGATGTGGACATTCTACAAAGGGGCCTCACTGAAACTGATGCTTGGTGTCCAAGCCATGACCTCAAGCTCAATGCCAAAAAGTGTATTGTCATCTCCTTTGGGGAAAAACACTGTACCCATGAACTACTACATAGGTGGTAGCATACTTAACACCAAAAGTGTGAAAAAGAGACCTTGGGACACAGGTGGACACTAGTCTCTCATTTGACAATCACATCGCCACAGTAGTCATAAAATCCTTCTATGTGGCACACCTCATCACTTAAGGGTTCTCCTCCAGAAAAAAAGAGGTAATTGTTCCTCTCTACTCTGCCCTCATTAGACCCATCATAGAGTACAATGCCCCATTTGGCATGTACCTTGCAAGACATTTGCAACAACTGGAAGGGACACATAAATACCTCACTAAGAGGATTACCGGCCTCATACAGATGCCATACGCAGACCCCCTCAAAAAGCTCCAGCTCTACTCCATCACTTATCCCCTACTCAGAGGTGACCTCTGCCTAACATACAAGGTCATGTCAAACCCAATTCTGATGGACATGCTACACTTAAAGAAACCCCAATCTCTCCATGCCACATGCTCCAGGGACCTGAACCTTGCCACCACAAAAAACAGAACATGCTGGAGGGATAGGTTCCTGTCCCAGAGACTTCCCATACTCTGGAACAGACTACCCATTCATGTCAAGCAAAGCTCCTCATTATCCCTCTTTAAGAGGAATCTAGACAATTTGATGGGAAATAGGAAATTCACCCCGGGGATCATCTCTGTGGCTCTGCTCGACAGAGGCGCAGGAAAATAACTTTCTTGGGTGTCGAAAGCCAGGGAACTTTTTGGCTAGGCTTATATAGGCCGTAGGGCCAATTGCCTAGTACCTACCTATGAACCTATAAAAAGAAGTGGATGGGGGTAATGGGTTGGAAGTGGCTATGTACATGTCAGCTGCGTAGGGGGGCTGTAAATGAAAGGGAATCAGGTCTTATTTGCTTGGTTGTAGTATTTGTGGGATACATGTTTGAATAAAAATGTTTTAATTAATTTCTGAAGAAAGTATAAAAGGACAGTTCCTTTAGGTATGTGGAGAGAGAGAGTCCCAAGTCAGTGAAGCCAATGTACATACTTCAGTTTGTCAGATGCAAATATGAAACTTCTATAAAAGTGTGCATTCAGATATTATGCATTAGAGGTCTTATCACAAATCTCTCCTTTGAAAGTTCTTAATACAGTATTCAGTGAACTACATGTGGATAGCCATATTAATATTGTATCTAAAAACGTTATTTCACCTTTAAGAATAAGTGCAGCTCAGTCCTAAAGTTGTTTAATCACATTGTCATGGAAATGCAGGAAATTGACTGAATTACAGACTGACAAACTGTCATTGTGAAATGCCTCTAAATTCCTTCATTCAGTACATGTGTGTAAGAAGCCATATATGGAGCCCCCTTTAATGTGATTAGTAAAACATTTAAGCAGCTTCACTTGACCAGTCAAGTTTAACTGAATCCGAATGCCATTTCACCCTTAAGTATAGTTCAATTCAGTAGTGGTTAAAATATCCTGTGATTGTAGCAATTACAACGCAAGTAAGTGATGAGACTACTATTAGATGGTACCCACCCTCAAGATGTATCTTTTACTAATAGGAGGGCAAGCAAGTCAGGCATGGGATGAATTTGTAGATGCCCATCTTATCATCAAGGTTTGCATTAAAGAATGTGAGAGTGTCTCAATATTTAATGCATATGAACAGTTTATTCCAGAGATGGGTTAAATGCAAAGTAATAACTCTTTCCCTGCTGGGTGAGTTGTTTATATGTTGGTGGAAATACAAATCCTTATATCTGTTAGTGGAATTGTCTGTTTTGCAGAGATATAAGATACCAAGTTAAATTTTGTTCTTTTTGAAAAGTAATGCAAGACATAAATTTCCATACAAGAGTGCGTCTGAGAGTGTATATACAGATAGAGCTTCAGTTATTCAGACTTTTGAGATAGGAATCTTATTGGGTGGGAAACACTGAGCTTTCTCTCTGTGCAATGTATCGGACAGATGCATACCGATGGGTATTGTACTGTATAATTGATCTAATTAGAAGCGAGTACACTGGGATGATAACTTTTTTCAACCTGGATGATATGCTTTTAGGTATCATTTCTGCTAAGTAGAAGGATCACCTGACTACAAATGCTACATGGTGGTCCAAATAGGTAGAATTGTTGACCCCAGTGTTAAGATACCCGATTAATTAATCAGACGGGAGTAGGGTACTGAAAGTCGAAGATAAGATTTTTGAAGTTTTGTTTTTTCCAAATGCAATGATACTATATTTTTATCGCATACAATTTTAACTTTTCAAAATTGGTTAGTGAGGATTAATTCCAGATGATGTCATCATATCAAGTGGTGTTCAGACAGCAGCACCCAACTTGTAATCATCAGCAAACTTAGTCTCAGAGCTGGTTTGAAAGTCATAGAAGTATATATCAAATAAGAAGGTCCAATTGTCAATCCTTGAGGTACACTGCTAGTTACTTTCTTGCTTTATGAGGTGGCACCTGCTACTTTAACTATATGTGCTCTATCTTATTTATTTAGTTAGTTATGTTTGTTTACCAGAAGTGTCTAATTGGGAATTAAAACCTCTTTTCAGTGAAGGTCTGGGGAGGAAAGCTCCATGTTTACATAAATAAAGATATTAAGACAATGTGCAAAACATGTATTAATGCAAAATCATTTATACAGTTATAACAGAGACATGCCAGAAGTTTAACACAATTATGATTGGGTCTCTAATCTTAACCATATGATCGGGTCTCTTATCTTAACCATATTATTATTATGTGTTCAAGACATGGGTTCCAAGAAATTCACCTCAAGCGTGAGACTGATAGGTTCATATTACCCAGAGTTAATGATGAGGCCTCTTTATGAAGGAGGATCATTACAGGAGTTCTCCATAATTCAGGGCTGTACCCTATGGATGAGATTAAATTAAACGCTTTTGTGAGTTGTTCCATGAAGGCACATTTGGCACTATTTATTAGGTATTCGGGTATATTTTGTGGTATCAATGGAATATTGTTTTTTGGCTTTTAGGAGTGCAGTTAAGACATGTTCTCTAATGATCTTAAGTGGTACTACATATTTAGGTATTTGTGGAATTTCACTGGCTGTTTCCTGGATAAAGTTTGTGCTAAATTTATTTGCTCTGGCATTTGGGTCTGAGTGGGTGATGCATTTTAAATTAGATCAGAAGATGCTGGTTGTTATTACTTAATTTTCTAAAATAAATAAAGAAGGATTTAGAATTGTCCTTGGCTTCAGATAGCTGTTCTAGTTTATGTTTATCTTTGATCTTCCTGAAGGTAGCTTTTAGTTATTTACTGGTCATTTTGATATAGTCGTTAATGTCTGCAGATAGAATTTTAGAAATTCTTTTCTTTTTTATCGAGCTTATTTATACTTAATATACCACTAGCCAGAGTTGTTTTTTTAATGTTCTAATATATTTTTTCTAGCAGGACAGTCGGGTCTAAACAATTTCCATGTGGGAGTAGAACTCTGTTATATAGTAAACTCTCAGTTAACCGCAACTCAACCAACTGGCACTCTCAAGCAGCTGGCAAAAATATATTAAAGAAATGCAGAATCATTTTCATATGTTGCACTTTCTGCCCCCCCCACAGAAACTTGCCTTATGTTTTTAGCGTTTTAGAAATAGGAAATAGTTTTAGGAATAAATTCCCTCTCTCCCCAACCTGAGTGAGAGCAAGTTAAACCAAACAAATAGTATAGGGTACAGTATCAGTCAGGCCTTATTTAATAGTAACTCTCAAGCAACCAGAAACTACAGTTATCCGGCATCTACTAATCCCCATGGGTGCCGGTTAACTGAGAGTGTACGGTATATGAAGCAGCTGAATATGCATGGGTGTTGGCGATACTGAAAGGTAATTTTTGAGAGCTCAACAGAGAGTTTGAGTAAGCCTATCCTTTTGAAGTCCATAAATTCAGATTTGTTCAGTGGGGGTATGTAATGCTTTAAAGGAAATAATCCCTACTTTATGGTTAGATTTAAGCAGAGATGTGGATACTATTGGTATGAATGGGATGTATTGCAAAAGACAAGGTCTGTAGAATTTGCCCCTAGTGGTTTGTTTACCTAATTACTTTAGTTCATTATCATGTATTAAGTTCATGAATTTCTGGGCACACGCAATGCTTGAGACATAGACTTACCAGCTTATTGATGATTAGCTACAATTATTGATCAAAATGTACATTCAGGAATCTCTCATGGTTGTCCAGGGTCATACAGGACATCATATAGCAGGTAATAAATTTGCTTTGTTTAGGGTAAGTTGCTGTTCAGTCATTTCAGTCAGCTATGTGTGAGGATCTTGAGAATCTACATAGTAGTGATATGATTTCTGAAAATGTCTCACAGTTTCCTGCAGGTCTGAAGGCATAGCAAACACTAAACCAAGTTATGGATGAAATGCCATTTTTACAATGAAACCAAGTCTCCGTTACTACACAGGCATGTGTGTTTTCAAGTTGCAGGAGGGCCTGAAGAGCAGGTCATTTGTTATAAACATTTTCTAGCATTGAAAAGAGTGACCTTGCTACAGCTTGATTTGGAATTTGTTGTAAACTATCTGTTATGTTGGAATGTCCGATAGCCAGACTGCCAAAAAGCCATTATGGAGTTAGCAAGGAATTTGACCAGTAAACAAAAGGCATGAGAGGAGATGTGCAGGCCATCCTTTCTGAAGTAAGTCAAGATGTCTACCATCTCATCCCAAACTGACACATACTGGATCACCATGGAATTATACCATGTACTTAACTAATTGTCGAACCCAATTATCTTTTCTTTGTACTTGAGCATTGTTCTGAGTAAAGGATACATTCCCCTCATGACCAGAATCTAGCTAGTCCTAGTGCAGGTGATATTACACTGAACCAAAAATCTCCATTGCCCTATCATTGTACCAGGCTTTCTTTCTCCATAAATGTCTGAGATGCTAAATGCAGCTCAGTTTAAAAGTTATTTGCCATTTTGCCATGGTCAGTACAAGTAGTTTTGATGGTGGTTCTTATTCAGTTTCCAGAAATAGTCATTGCTCTGCAGAACTGAATATGAATTTTACTTACAAGTAGAGCAGATATATTCTTGATGTACTACCTACCCATAAAAGAAGTCATATAGTGATCCCAACTGAAACGAGATATAACACATAGCAGCAGACTGTAGCTGTGAAATTGTAAAAGCCTCAATTTAGTGGCTGTATATGGGAGACAATATCAAAAGTCCACTTTGATAGGTTTTAGTAAATGTTTTGGGGAGTTGTACTTGAACACTTAGGTACATTGTGCAGGTAAGACTGCCAAGTGGACATGTATTACATTCCTGCCTGAAAAGAAATCATGTACTAAATTTTGCTGTAAGCCAATGCAGTATGTGATATTATCACTGTGGTTTGCCTATAGATCCATATATAGATTAGTAGTGTGTAATGGACCATATCGCAATTTTCTTTTGGTAGTTCTTCAAAAAGCTTCCAGACAGTTCTAGATGGATCATGAGGGTGATTCTACATATAACACTTAAATTCCATCCTTAAGAATTTGCATTCATCTAAACATTGAAGCTGCCTTGGGTACATTAACGTGATAAGCACAGCAGTTTTAGGTTGACACACCTTTCCAGATACAGCAAAAGACACTTTTGTAAGAAAATATATAAATACAATTTTTGCTCATATGTAACATTTCTTACTCTGAAATGAAGCCAAATAATTATTCTTTATGAAGCATAGACATAATACAGATAGGCATACTGCATTTTTCCATGCCCTGGCAGTCCTGTATAGGATGCCTAGAAATTAAGATGTGTACAAAAAAGTTTAACATTTTCTAGAACATTTTCTGTACAAAAAATATGGATGCTAAGTTATAAATTGCTTTTGTATGGGATCAAAGGATCATAGGAGGTTACTAGGCTAATGGCCCTGGGGCCCTTTCAAGACTAGCCAAGAGTTTATCCCCAAAAAGAAACCTCAGTCAGCACCTGTCACCCCTGTTGAGGAGGGACACAGGTGGAACCCCTGGGACAAATTTGTGGTCTCTCATCCACTCATCAAGGTTGCGCTTGAAGAGAGTTTGTGAGGTGCTCTGTTTGACATGTATGGGAAGTCTGTTCCAGAGATGGGTCAGCCTCTGGGAGATGAACCTGTCTCTCCAGCAGGTTTTGTTGCTGTCGCATATTAGATTCAGCCCTTTTGAGTGAGTAGTGCATGAGGAGTTGGACTTATGGATATGGATAACTTCTACTAGGGCAGGGTCTGAGATTGCCTTGTAGGCAAGACACAGATCAGCCCTGAGCAATCTGTGTGATACCGAGTAGAGTGATAGTGATTTGAGCCTGTCTGCATAGCACAGGTGCTGGAGGCCATGGATTCTCTTTGTGAGGTATTTCAGTGACATTTCCAGTTGCTGCAGATGTTTGGAGAGGTACATCCAAAATGGGGTATTATACTCAATTACTGGTCTAATGAGGGAGGAGTATAGAGAGGTAATAATCTCCTTTTTTCTGCATGCAATCCCTTTACTTATGAGATGAACTAAGTAAAAGGTGTTTCTGACCATTACCGTTACATGATGGTTGAATGTGAGGTTGTTATCAATCTGAGTGCCCAGGTCTGTCACCACGGGTTGTGTGCTTAGGGAGTTGCCATTGATGTGGTAATCAATAGGGGTCGTGTTTTTGCAGAACGGTATGATGATGCATTTTTTTGAATTTAGCTTTAGGCCATGAATTTTGCACCAGTCATTAGTTGCTGTGAGACCCTCTTGCAGTATGTTAGCATCATTTGGGAGTCAATGACAGCACCCAACTTACAGTCGTCTGCAAACCTGGTCAGCCACAGGCCTTTTGTTTTTGCCTGGACCTCTGAGAAATAGATGCCAAACATCAGGAGTCCCAGGACAGATCCCTGGAGAACTCCACTAGTGACAGGTCTATCAGAGGTGAAGGTGCCAATTTTGACTTTGAGAGGTCCTGTCAGTGAGCCAGTTGGTCACCCACCTAATGAGATTGGGATTTACGCCAAGTTCTGTTAGCTTTTCGATGATACCTGAGTGGGGATTGTGTCAAAGGCCTTGGACAAGTCAAGGTATGCTGTATGTACTGACTTTCTCTCATCCAGGGCTTTGGTGACAGTCTCAAAGAAGTCAACCAAGATCAACAGGCAAGATCTGCCCTTGACGAATCCAAACTGGGTGGGGTCAAGTGCTTGGAGATTGCCTATGTCCTTGTTTATGAGATTCATAATAATACTCTTCATGGCTATACAGGTCAGACTTGTCAAGCTAATGGGGTGATAGTTTCCAAGGTCAGTAGTGGCACCACCTTTGTGCAAGGGGATGACAATGGCAGTTTTCCACTCTGCTGGAATGAAGCCAGTACTTAGGCTGTGGTTGAATAGGGTGCTCAATGGAGAAGCCAGTTCTTGCTGGAGTTGGTGTAGAATACATCCTGGGATACTATTAGGTCCCATGGAAGCTGTGTTCTCTGCCTTGGATAGGGCCTTAAACACTTACTCTAAGGCGATGTGAGGTGTGGGACAAGTATCAGGAATGTCGAAATGGCCTTTGGGTGGACAGTGAGGTGAAGTTTGCACTAAACCTGTTTGCTGGCAGGTTGGCTAAGTCAACAGGATCAGTGTAAGAGATACTGTTGAGTACTAATTCAGAACAAATTTGGGCTTTGCTACGGAGGTTCCTGACATAACTGAAGAAGACTTTATGTTTTCCCTTTGTTATGGAGGCTAGTTTCAATTCATGATTGCCTTGGAGGTTTTCACTAGAGATCAAATTTGCTTGTTGAGGCTAAGGAGGGAGTTTTTCCAGTTTGGAATTTGTTCACTTTTACCCTTGGACAACAGTTTCTTCCTTTTGTTGTCAAGCCTGTTTTTAGATGATGTCCACCAAACAGGTTTGTGTTTCCTTGAGGAGAAGGTTTTAGTTCTGCTGGGTATGGTTGAATCCATGCAGTTGTACAAATGCTTGTATACTGCACTGGTGTACTGTTCAGCATAGTTGTCTGCATCCTTTGAGGGGGGCAGTGGAGTGAAGCCACAGATACCCTCCCTTAAGAGGTTGTAGTCAGCTTTTGAGAAGTTTTTTAGCTTGATTACAGCTGGGGGCGGGGGGGGGTTGGGTAGGAGAGAAACTTCGACTGAGACAGTCCAATAATCTGATCTCACCAGAGAAGAACATACTATGGGAGTGGTGCATCGGTCACCCATGTTGATAAGAACCAAGTTCAGAATATTATCTCCCCTTGTGGGGAATGAGATGAGCTGGTCTAGTGGATCAGAACTGATGAAGTTGAGGAATCATTGAGAGAGTGCATTAGTGCAAGAATGATTCATAGGTTCATAGGTGTGTACTAGGCTAATGGCCCTGGAGCCTTTACAAGCCTAGCCCATGGAAGATCCCATGCATTGTGCTGCCCAACGTTGGCTCCCAGTGCCTCTATCAAGTAGAGCCACTGGAGTGATCCCTGGGGTGGACTTTCTATTTCCCATCCACTCATCAAGATTTCTCTTGAAGAGGGCCAGTGTGGTGCTCTGCTTGACATGTATGGGAAGTTTATTCCAGAGCATGAGCAGCCTCTGGGGTATGAACCTGTCCCTCCAGCATGTTCTGTTGATTATGGTAATGAGGTTGAGGTCTCTGGAGCATGTGGTGCGGAGGGATTGGGATTTCTTTAGATGTAGCATTTCTAACAGAGCTGGCTCAGACATGGCTTTGTAAGTCAAGGAGAGATTGCCTCTTAGTAGACGATATGAGACAGAGAATAGCTGGAGTTGTTTGAGGCTGTCCATGTACGACATGTGTTTAAGGCCTAGGATCCTCTTCATGAGGTACTTTTGTGGCCTTTCCAGCTGTTGCAGGTATCTACTGAGGTACATGCCGAATGGGGCATTATACTCAATGATTGGCCTAATGAGGGAAGATTAGAGAGAGATGATGACCTCTTTCTTCCTGAATGCAAAACCCTTGGTAATGAGATGTGCCACATAGAAGGACTTTCTGACCACAGTGGCAATGTAGTGGTTGAAGGAAAGATTGCTGTCAACCTGTGTCCCCAGATCTCTTATAATGCCTTCAGTGTACAGTGGACTCCCATCAATGTGGTAATTAGTGGGAACTGAGGTGTTCCCAAAAGGCATGACAATGCATTTTTTGGCATTATGCTTAAGGCCATGGTCGCGACACCAGTCATTTTGTCTCAGTGAGGCCTTTCTGTAGGATGTCTACATCACTTGGGGAGTTAATAATTGTTCCCAGCTTGCAGTTGTCTGTGAACTTTTTCTGCCAGAGTCCCTCCATGTTGGCCTGGACCTCTGAGAAGAAGATGCCAAACAGGAGAGGACCCAGGACTGATCCCTGTGAGACTCCACTCCAATCTGTGGTGGGGTAGTTGAAGTCACCATGGATTAGGGTGTTAGGGGGTAATTGATGGAGTCAAGTAGATCCAGGTAAGAGGAGTGGGTGTCCTGAGTCATGGATGGGAGTCTATAGCTAGCTATAACTTGGGTGGGTGTCTGGCCAACTGTCACTTGCACCTGGAGTAGTTCCAGTGTGTCATACTGGCAAATCAGTCTGGAGGTGTGTCTGTCCTTAATGAAGATAGAGACACCACCACCACCCTTAGTCTTCCCGACCTCATTTCGAGGGTTAGAATGTGTGAAATGAGGTATAGCCTGGTAAGTCAGGGATGCTCTCCATAGCCCTGAACCACATTTCCATGACCGCACAGACATCAGAATGTTCCAGTGCAAGGAAGGCCTACAGTGAGTCCATTTTCAGGGTAAGGCTCCTAGCATCAAGTGGCATGACCTTAAATTTGATTTTTGACAGATCTTTTAAGTTGGAAGGTTTGTCTCTGAGCTATTGCCTAAAAAAGGCACAATGGAGGAGGCAAGAGCCTTGGCCAAGATCCAGAAACCCAGTGGTGACAGGTGAAGCCCATCTCTGGCAAAGTATCGAGACTTGTTGACCATGTCATCCCAGGCAGACAGATACTGGATCCCCATGGAATGACACCATAAACTAAGTCAATTGTTGAAGTAAATCATTTTTTATTGGTATTGTGGTATCATTCTTGCCTGGGTCACATACTCTGAGAGCTCAGTCATGTCTCTCTTCATATAGTCCAGGGAGGTATGTCTCAAGTCATTCACACCAACATGTACAATAACAGAGCCGTACTTGTACTTGTTGTGGGGAGACTTAAGTGCTTGCATGATGTGATGGATTCTGACACCAGACAGACAACTAACTGTGACCTTCTCCTTGTCAAGCCTGGTGAGGGGGACATCAGTGTGTCTCACAAGTGAGTCACCAATGACTAATGTTTGGTTTATTGTTATGTCTTGTGAGCTGTGATGGTTTATTGTTTTGCCTTATGGGTTGTGTTTGTGAGACACTGGTGTGTTGTCTGCTGTGTGTGATGTGTTTGGTGTTTTATGTGGAATGTTTATGAGTGTGATTTGGAGGTCTCTGCTGTTTAGGTAAGTTTATATTGAGGACGATTGCACAGATGTATGTTGTGCTTGACTGTGTGATGTGAGTGGTGTATTGTTTGTGCTGGCAATCTCCACTTTGTCAGGATTACTTACTGTGGTGAGAGAGAGCATGGACTCCAGGTTACTGATGCACCTGCATTTCTCGCAGGTGGACAAATTATGTGCTAGGAGAAGAGGGTTGTCAGTAAACATGATGCAGTTGCTCCACTGTCTCAATGTGCCCATGTCGACCAGTTTGCCAGAAGAAAGTGATGGGAATTATCCAGACATAGTTTTCCGAATGCTTGGGTGGATTTCTGGAGAGAGGGTTTTGATAAGGGTTGTCCACAAGAGTGAAGACCACAAGAACTTTCTTAAATGAAAAGTAACCGGCCTGAAGCACAAATTCTAAGACCAAAGCTAAAAATGCTTAGAATAACAAATAGATTTAATTAGGCTACTAACAAGCAGTAATAAATGCACCAGAATAAAAGCACTTGAACACGTAACAGCACACAGCAAAAATAAGGTAATAAAGTATGAAGAACAGTAAAAGCAGCTGAATAAAGTATAACATTTTTTTTGGGTCATGTTTTATTTTCCAAATAGGTCATTATCACTCGTAATAAAAAGGAGTATGCACAAGCTAGACACAGCACAAACTGAAAAATTTCTAGATGGAGGATTCTAATGCATAAAAAAATGTAAAAAGCACAATGGGTATGTTTTCTAAATATTACTGTACAATAATGATTCAAAAATCTAAAATGTGCTTTTTTAATTCATTTACAAACCATAAGCTTAAATCATTATAGACAGACTGCCCCTAGACTATTTATTTACTTTACTCATTTGTTAAACTGGCAAGCCCTCAGGCCACAAATATCCCTTTTAAGGACAATCTAGGAGAACTGTCTAGTTACATAACAGGGTATACAAACAGAGGTGGAAGGTGTCAATTTCTCTGCCATTGATTACAGGAAGCAGATCATCAACAACTCAGATTATTAATACTCTGCACTAATTGCTAGAAAAACTAAAGTCTTTCAACCATTTTGACTATGGAGATGTTACATACATTGCCAAAAAAAGGTAGATGTATTCATCTTTTTAATGGGTAGAATTTCAGCTTTTATTTACAGCCAACCCCAGCAGGAAAATCACTTCTACTGTTAATTATATCCAAGAGAAAGGAATTCTGTCAATTGAAATCTATTTTGGATGGTTTCATGAGCCAACACTGCCTCTGACAATCCAAATCCATGATAATTTTACTCTGACCAGGCAATCATACACCAATGGCATTCTCAAATTAAATGCTTGTCTAAATAGTCATTTTTGAATGAGAAATGTATTTCATCTCATTTCAAACAAATGCATACACAGACCCAGACACAGAAGCAAATACACACACATATGCACACACAGACACACACACACACACACACACACACACACACACACACACACACACACACACACACACACACACACACACACAACATTTATTATCATTTGAGTGAGTCATTTCTTGACAGCGCTGACATGAAATTCTGTCAGTGTAATACCTTTCACTTTTTTACACACACAGTCTCTTAACTGGAAACGTTATCTGGGAGATTTCAAGCACAGAATAACAATGTAGTTGACATTTGCCCACATACACCACAGATATTTGACTGTGAAGAAATTAAAGTATCTTTACCAAAAGTAATTTATTCAGCTTATTTTTGAAAAAAATATATAAATCTTCTCATTACTTCGCTCACATTTATTTATTTAAATGTTTATATATTTTGACTAGGATTAAAGAAGAAGAAATTGTTTCAAATGGTATAGTTACAACACACAGAAATGCAGTATTACATGTTGTCAATACACAGTAAATGGATTAGTCAAATTACAAAAACAGAACACGTTATCAAGCAACAGACTTTGAATTATTGCTAATGAGAAAACAAGTTTATACATAAATAGACAAGCCACAAATGTTTATTTAATTACTTAGTAGGATATTTTAGTCAGCTGTTAAATAATAGATCTTTTGAAGTAAATTACTTTACTTTGTAAGTGATCTGAGGTCGTCTGAGGTAAAAGGATGTTTAGATGATCATGAAAGGGATAGAGTAATGGGATTTGGCCTTATCTCTAGGAATAGTATTATCAACTCACAACCAAATAACTTGTAATCATTTCGACTTCACAGGAAATCAGGAAGGGAATCAGTGTTTTTTTTTTATTATTATAAATGAGGCATTAGATTGACTTCATTGTACTGTCATCATCAGACTGATATTTTAGCTGGCACTCTGGATTGTGAGCATTAGTTTGCTGAATAGAGACAAGAAGTACCTAATAGCAGTAAAAGGAAGAACCAAGGCTGTACAACTGTAAACCCCAAGGTGGAGAGATGTTTGCCATTTGTAAAGCCTAGACACTGGTATTTGTAATTATCCCATAAGGAAATAAACCCTTTTGTTTGGTTAACTGTAATTTGTAAGGCATGTAGATGTCTAACAGTGTGATCCAGTGGTGAAAAGAGGATATTCTAGTTGCAAGGAGAATAACTTTGCCATCAGTTGTTCTTGTTGCTGAAGAAGGGATAAATAGGCAGATAGATGCCTTTTTTGTAAAGTAATGATTGAAGGAGAGAGTTTGATCAAGCCGTATTCAAAGCCATTTGAAGTGAAAAGTGGTTTTTGTCCTCATTCTTGAAAGATCCTGGAAAATTCTATGATTGTTCATTCTTTATTGCTTTTAGCCAGGATTTGCTTCCAAGGAGCATGATTATGTAAACAAAGCAATGTAATCTTGTCACCAGTGCATTGAAAATCTGCCTGTTCTGGAGGTGATTTTGGCAGAAAATGCTCAAGCTCACATATGTAGAGTTTCTACTGGTGATTCTCTGAAGGGCTGAAAAAATTAGACCTACACAAACCAGGTCCAAGATGAAAAAAAAAAGAAGTTTAAAAGAGAAGAGTGACATTTGAGATCCACTCTTCTGTTTTTTCAGTCTTTGTTTTTTGGAGTGTTAGCACTCAATGTTAATTGTGATGACATTTCAATAGAACAACTTTTCTGTTTAATTTGAAAGCTTCTTATCAGTTACTTTCATTTTCTCCTATTAGTACTTCACTGTTAATAATACTTTTGCCAAACAGTTATTCTACAGATTCAATGGAAACTCCTAGACAGGCAGTTTTTAACAAGGACCTTTGTAGTAGGCATTATGTTTTGTCATGTCTATATAACAAAAATTATACTGCTTTAACTATGTAGAGAAGACATTATAACACACAGCTACAGAAATAAGTGCTTGGATGTAGCCACGCAGTTAGTGGTCCAAGTGGCTACGAGGTAATTTAAATTAATTAGCTACCCTGACAACCATAAAAAAGTTACTTTGTGTAGTTAAAAGTATATGGTTTTCCTGAGTTGAAAACAATTAACTGACTACTTTGCCTCAACATTATATTCCATTCACTGTGTTTATTACTTGGCATCTTTAGTTATATGAATGCAATTAATACTTGCCTTGGTACAGATAGATGCTACTAATTATGTTCATTGTGTAGACAATTCAGCTTAACTACATAGTAACAGAATTAAAGAACTGACAAAACAATGCACTGTGTAAAATGTAATGGTTTTGTTTTCAAATTCATAAAAATTCCAGCTTTCTAGAAAGTTATTCTGTGATTAAAGTGACCTTAATCATGAAGTCATTGAAGTCACAACAGCTATCAAACAGTAGCAAGCAGGGATAAACACTTTTATAAAATATATTGCCAAATGTTATCATCATTAGAAATTAATCAGGTGAATGGATGCTTCATACTCTACCTGCTCTTTTCACTATATTGATATAAAGCCCAGCTCTTAAAATCCTAATGCAGGCATCTCACACTATTTCCCAAGCACTCAATAGCATGAGTAATAAAAAATTCCTTTGAGCCCAAATGCAATAAATCAAAAATAAGATAATTAAAATTATGTTTTGATCAAAGCAGTGATTTTAAAAATTAATGGAAAAAAAAAATTGACAGTTGTACCACTGTCAGCTTGGGTAAAGCTTTATCAAAGCCTTGACCAAATCAGGAACTGGTTGAGGGACCAGGTATTCTAAATATATATATATATATATATATATATATATATATATATATATATATATATATATATATATATATATTTATATATAGGTCCACTTTTCAATTTCGAAATACCAAAATCTCGAGTTTTGAGATACTAAACTCAAAACAATGAGATTTTGGTATCTCAATAGTTAAAAGTGAACAGAAAAAGAAAACACAGCTAAAATGATGTTTTTGCAGAGGGACAAGCCCCCCTGCACCCTCCCACAGCCCCTACTTAAATATACCAACTCCAACATCGCACTACAGTGAAGAGAACGGTAAGTGGAGCATTATCGTTCTGTTTACTGTAGCAGGATCTCGGAGTTGGTATATTTAAGTAGGGGGTGTGGGGGTGCAGGGGGTGTGATCCCCTGCTAAAACATTATTTTACTTGTTTTTTTTTTTTTTCGTACACTTTTAACTTTCGTGATACCAAAATCTCGGATGTTTTGAGATCGTTATCTCAAAACTCGAGATTTTGGTATTTCGAAATTTAAAAGTGGACCTATATCTATCTATATATATATATATATATATATATATATATATATATATATATATATATATATATTTACCTAAATAAATAAAGTTGCATTGCTGGAAAGAATCCTTAAGGCATAAAACTAAAGAAAAATGTACAATTGAGTTATGCTTTAGCAGGAAACATAATTATAGTAAATAATTAAATAATTTAGTCATATCATTGAATATAACCATACGGGTATATTATGAGTTAAATATCAGTCCTACAAGTAGAAGTAAGCCAGCAACCACACATTTCACAGGCAGTGCTGCTCACTATTACACAAGCCTGCAGCTGGTGAAGAGCTTCACAGTTATGTATATCATCAGCTGTAGTGCTTTTAATGCTTTAAGGTGCAGCTATATGTATTTCTGTCTTTTTCTCAATATTGTTTTTTAAAGGGTAACAGACATGGACATTTGTTGTACTCTGGATGATGCCCCACTACTGGACCAGTAACCAAGGAGCCTATATTCTCACCACTGGCACCAGTGGGGGCGTACATTAGGAGGTTGACAAGGTACACAAACCATATTACCAGATGCAGCTCACTGCATCAAGTGCAATTTCCCTAAGATCACACAGAGATCACAGTCAGTCACGGGCTGGTTTTTCCCTTTTTCTCCAAATCCCAAGTAAGACTCCCCAGTGGCACAGCTATAGAGTTTGAGATCTCAGCTGAGTGATCAAGACAAGATCTCCAGCTCCCTCTCTGCAGCTGACAGACACACACACTCTCTTTGAGATTTGATTTATATAAACACACACACACACACACACACACACACACACACACACACACACACACACACACACCTGGCAAAGGCTGCCACAGGTCTACTAGCTATACCCCCTTTTGCCCAGACTATAAGGGTAGTTATCACTGCCAACAGCCAGCTCCTACTGTTCCATAGACTTACTTACTGTATAGCAAGGCAGATGTGTGATGAATGGTTTCTGTTGTTGCCAGGCCCAGGACAGATTGCAGAATGTTGTGTGTCTTTCAGAGACCTTTCAAATTAATATCTCAAATATTACTGCTGGAATAACTTGCAGAATGACATCATTACTTGTACTCTTTCCTAGTTCCCAGGCCCCAAAACAACCATTGATGGAAGCTGGTAGCATTTAGCATCTACCTGTAAAAATACATAGACAAGGGCTTTTCCTCAGATCTTTGGCAAATGTTGGAAGTCATAAAACACTAAAACACTTTCAAGATAATACAGAAAGCCTCTCAGCATAGAGTCTGTGTCTGTTTGCTGCCATAAAGTAATTTACTTTCAGCTATTTTTCTGAAATTTTGGTGGACTGAAGTTAACCTGTTGTATTCCAGTTTCCACTATTAATATATATACATTTAAACAGTTACAATAGTGCATGTACATTTCTGTTCTATTCCAGTAGAGCATGCTGTGGTTACATGTTAAGCATAAGCACTTTAGAAAATATCGTTTCAGCACACATGTCTGTACAACCCTAGTTTGATATATGCGTGGCATGCAATTCTAATACATTTGTAACACAAGCATTTTATATAAATCATGTTGGTATTCATAAATAACACATAATTATTTATAAAATTCCAGATATCTGTACTGGCAGTATCTTGTTTTGTTACAATTCTATATAAATCATATTAATATTCACAAAGACATATAATTATTTACAAAATTCCAGCTAGTTTTGCTGGCAATACCTCCTTTGCTATACTCTGTGCAATGGAAAGTGGATTAAAATTAAATACTTTGATCTAAACTTAGAAAACTTCAGGAACATGCACTTAGAAAATTGATAAATAAACTACCAAAGTGGTAATAATTAAGAAGTAACACAGCATTGACATATCAAATAAAATTCTAGAAAAATACAAAAGTGGCACAAACCCAAAAAACTGATATTGCAAAGAATGAAAAAAAAATGCAAAACGTAAAATAAAAGTGAAAAATATAGTTTTAACATTACAATTCCCATTTTCCTGAGGGTCAGTGGCCTCTTAGAAAGAGCAGGTAACAATATCTCAGTGAACAGAGACAGTCAATAAGTATTAAGTCAGACAAACCGAGAACAGCTACAATCAACCAAAACAAAAGGGAAATAAATCAAAATGAACATATACCAAATAGTAACAGTATGCTGCTAATTATCTTTCATGATAAATGGTAAAATACATTTGAGAAACAGTATTTAAATTGGTAATGTTATATAAATGACTGTTTTGCATCGCTAAAATTTACAGTTTTTACTGGTCTGTGTAGATCTGGTCAGAAACTAGCAGCATTGCTCTCATTTAAATATATTTTTTTTGTTGTTGTTACTTTCATTATTGATGACCTGCATGTTAGATAAGCAATATAAAAAGTTTCCACTTTTGCTGTTTGTAAAAGTTTACTATTAACAGCTTATGTTACCTTAAGAAAAAGACCATGCAGTTTATCACTAGCTCATCGCCAGTTTCTGAATCCCAGGTGCTACACATAGACTATGTAAAATTTGTGAACCAAAGATCACAACATCATATTTTTGAAGTTTTTTATGTGTTATGGAGTGGCAAGCTTCTATACCCACCAGGAGAGAATCCACCCACAACAGCCCCTTCTATTTAATACAATAAGGTTGCCTTTACTTTCTAAAATGGAATGTACTTACATTTTGTACAAAAATAGTGTGTATGTTTTTTTTCTTCTTCAGTGATTTTGGAGAGTAGTCATATTTTTGATATAGTGGTTGAAGTATTACACATCAATGTCTTTTTTTCAGCAGAAGAATAAGTACAGATTATTTTAAATGTATTTATATTTTTAAAAAATGTTCTGTATTACTGCATTTGAATGACATATAGGTCCTTTATTTATCTCCGACAGTCATGGCTTTCATCTTGTCAGATGCATTATTTTTCCATTTGTTTTCTATTTTTCCCTTAATTATCATACACTCAGAATTGTATTGCAGTTTGTTTCTCTGTTTTACTAACTGTGCTTACAAACATTTTTTTACTACTCCAGAAGAGTCCTTTTACAGATGCTGTAGACAAGACAGAAGTATTGATTTGTTACTTGTTATAAAATCTGGATGAGTGCAGGAGTGACAAAATGATGAAAAGCTGACAAGTTATAGAGCAGACAGATCCGAGAGATTATTTTGCACTAGCTTCATGAATACTGTAGTTTACTAAGCATTGTGATGTAAGTGATGGAGTACTGTCATCAGGTTATTGACTGTGTTGGACTGCAGTAGCCACCTGAGACCATACTGTGCAAAAGGAATAATGGATAATTGTTCATGCACATAAAGTTATAATCCCTCTTAGCAGCTGCTAGATGACAGAACTGGCATAGAAAACAAAGCCTGAGAGGTTACAGTGATCAGCAGCAACCAATCAAAGGACTATTCTAATAACTAAAAGCACTATCATGTGTAAATAGAATTTTTTTCTATTTCAACCGAATCTGCCCATTTAGTAATGATGATAAAAAAAAAAATATATATATATATATATATATTTATCTATATATATATGTGTGTGTGTATATATATATATATATATATATATATATATATATATATGTGTGTGTATATATATATATATATATATGTATATATATATATATATATATATATATATATATATATATATATATATATATATATATATATATATATATATATATATATGGTTTTACTATTGTTTGTGAGAACGACATTCTATTGGCTGCAATGTGCTGAAAAACAGAATGTCGAACGCACAAACAGTTTTACTGGTGGCCGATTCCACTTATGCGAATGCACAACTGCATTCGCATAAGTGTAAGTCGACTATCTGCATGGAGATCGTGGTACAGTGGGGAGTGGAAATTCATCCACATCCTCACTGTAGTGCGATCTCGGAGTTAGAATGTATAAGTAGGGGTGCAGAATGACATCATTACTTGTACTCTGACTCCTAGTTCCCAGGCCCCAAAACAACCATTGATGGAAGCTGGTAGCATTTAGCATCTACCTGTAAAAATACATAGACAAGGGCTTTTCCTCAGATCTTTGGCAAATGTTGGAAGTCATAAAACACTAAAACACTTTCAAGATAATACAGAAAGCCTCTCAGCATAAAGTCTGTGTCTGTTTGCTGCCATAAAGTAATTTACTTTCAGCTATTTTTCTGAAATTTTGGTGGCCTGAAGTTAACCTGTTGTATTCCAGTTTCCACTATTAATATATATACATTTAAACAGTTACAATAGTGCATGTACATTTCTGTTCTATTCCAGTAGAGCATGCTGTGGTTACATGTTAAGCATAAGCACTTTAGAAAATATCTTTTCAGCACACATGTCTGTACAACCCTAGTTTGATATATGCGTGGCATGCAATTCTAATACATTTGTAACACAAGCATTTTATATAAATCATGTTGGTATTCATAAATAACATATAATTATTTATAAAATTCCAGATATCTATACTGGCAGTATCTTGTTTTGTTACAATTCTATATAAATCATATTAATATTCACAAAGACATATAATTATTTACAAAATTCCAGCTAGTTTTGCTGGCAATACCTCCTTTGCTATACTCTGTGCAATGGAAAGTGGATTAAAATTAAATACTTTGATCTAAACTTAGAAAACTTCAGGAACATGCACTTAGAAAATTGATAAAGAAACTACCAAAGTGGTAATAATTAAGAAGTAACACAGCATTGACATATCAAATAAAATTCTAGAAAAATACAAAAGTGGCACAAACCCAAAAAACTGATATTGCAAAGAATGGAAAAAAAATGCAAAACGTAAAATAAAAGTGATAAAATATAGTTTTAACATTACAATTCCAATTTTCCTGAGGGTCAGTGGCCTCTTAGAAAGTGCAGGTAACAATATCTCAGTGAACAGAGACAGTCAATAAGTATTATGTCAGACAAACCGAGAACAGCTACAATCAACCAAAACAAAAGGGAAATAAATCAAAATGAACATATACCAAATAGTAACAGCATGCTGCTAATTATCTTTCATGATAAATGGTAAAATACATTTGAGAAACAGTATTTAAATATAAATGACTGTTTTGCATCGCTAAAATTTACAGTTTTTACTGGTCTGTGTAGATCTGGTCAGAAACTAGCAGCATTGCTCTCATTTAAATATATTTTTTTTGTTGTTGTTGTTACTTTCATTGTTGATGACCTGCATGTTAGATAAGCAATATAAAAAGTTTCCACTTTTGCTGTTTGTAAAAGTTTACTATTAACAGCTTATGTTACCTTAAGAAAAAGACCATGCAGTTTATCACTAGCTCATCGCCAGTTTCTGAATCTCAGGTGCTACACATAGACTATGTAAAATTTGTGAACCA
This sequence comes from Protopterus annectens, assembly GCF_019279795.1. Classification (NCBI taxonomy): domain Eukaryota; kingdom Metazoa; phylum Chordata; order Ceratodontiformes; family Protopteridae; genus Protopterus; species Protopterus annectens. Next base: position 521,432,030 of record NC_056744.1, on the reverse strand, counting down.
AAGATCACAACATCATATTTTTGAAGTTTTTTATGTGTTATGGGGTGGCAAGCTTCTATACCCACCAGGAGAGAATCCACCCACAA
>NC_056744.1:521329444-521429444 GCF_019279795.1 Protopterus annectens | reverse complement strand
TTTGATTTCTTGAAGTGAGCATTTTAATTCAGGTCTCAAAGAAAAAAAAATAAACAAAGAAAGCAACATTTCAACAGTAGTGACTGAAGAGCAGTTGCTTGCCAATTTAGAAGAAGCATACATGATAATAAATTCTACATATGCAGAGAAAATAATCATTTTTAAAGATTTGACTTCATACATATGATCCTTGTTGTGTTTCAGAATAGATTATGTTTAAGAGATTATCAGTGTCTAAATATGCATTTATAGCAAAACTATTAGTGCTGGTTCCTCGTGACCTCATTCACCAAATAACGTTCACAGTGGCTAACAAATTTATTATGCATTACAGCAGTGTCATTATTCCACCCATTATAATTAACAGAAGAAGGGCAGCTCTCTCCAGATGAGCAGGCTTTCTACTTCAAATCAAGCTATCTATTCACAAGTTAAAGGTTTTAGTAAAACATGATAACAAACAGATTGGAGGGTTTAAGGTTTTAGAATATATGAGCCAAATTGTTATTCTTTCAGACAGACAAAAAAAAACTTTTGGGTGACATGGAATGTCTCAGTGTTGTTGTAGTATACCCCTGGCATTATATAATAGCTTCTGTAGTTTGTCCTTAAGATCACCAAGCATGTCCACTGTCTTGCTACTGTTCGCATTCTGATACTTGAAGGCTGAATGATCTATCCTGACACCTCAATGGCAGTCAGTGCTTAAGAGTTTAAAAGTGTATAACATCTTGTATTTCTCTGTAATTTGATTCATAGTTTCACCATATCAATTGAAATAAATTCGTATAATAGTTAAGGATGTACAATGGTGCAGTATTTAGCGATACAGTTTTACAAATCACAAGTCTTAGGTGTCTCAATTTTAGGCTAGGGTTACTTCTGGGATGATTCTACATGTTCTTTTAGTGTCCCCGTGGGTATTCACTAGGTAGTCCATTTTCTACCACATTTCATGAGCATGGTGTTATTTAAGCTGACCATGGTCTAAATTACGTTGATTTCTTATGAGAAATGTGAATCAGCTTACCCATATGTTTGAGATAGTCTGGCATACCAGCCTTATGTCCGTTGCTTGCTGTGATAAACTAAATCTCCCGTGTGACGGTAAATAGGACAAAGCTGGTATTAGAAAATGGCTAAATGAATGAATTAATGAGTGAATAAATAACTGTTTGGTGTGAATCTTTGGCATCTACTTCTCAAAATGAAAAGCCAATACCAAAGGCATCTTCGTAACTAAGTTTGTAGATGACTGCAAGCTAGTGGTAGTGATCTAATCCCCAAAAGACTCGGCTATCATACAGAAAGGCTTACCCCAAATAAATATCTGCTACCAGACTCCTGGACTAAATGCTAGAAAAATGCATAATCATCTTCTTTGGAAAGTTAGCTTCTCATGGGGAACTACCACATTGACAATACACCTCTGATAGTTAACCCAAGAGTTCAAGATTTGGGAATTTATGTGGACAGTGACATAACCTTTGAACAGCATGTGTCCACTCTGAGCCTATATTGTACAGCTCATAAACAAGGAAATTGCTTCCAGATATTGGGAAGTCATTGGCCTGCTTTACCCAGCCCTCATTAGGCCAGTCATTGAGTATAATGACCCTTTATCTTGTACCTGCCAGGTACATGCAAGAACTGGAATGCCCACAGAGATACCATGCAAAAATGATGCAAAGCCTCAACAATATATCCTATAAGGACTGCCTCAAAGCTGTATCACTATATTTGGTCTCTTTCAGACAGCTAAGAGGTGATCTGTGTCTAGCATACGTGGCATCCATTGACCCATTAATGATAGATTTATTTCACATCTGCAAATCAAATGGTATCAGAAATACTTGATCCATGGACCTAAACTGTTCTGCACATTAAAAGAACAGTTTGGTGGGACAGGCATACCTTGCACAGGATACCACTGCTCTGGAACAGACTCTCCTGCCACTTAAAACACAGCTCATCCCTGACCACATTCAAGCACAACTTAAATCAATGTATGGGAAATAGGAAATTTACCCCGGGACTGCCCATGTACTACTAATAGACAGAGTCAGCTTCTAAATACTTTATAACAATGCATGGGTCCTGTCCAAGTATCTGTTGAGGTAGCTCCTAAATGCTTTACCCGAATGCATGGGATGCCACCAATGTTATATATATATATATATATATATATATATATATATATATATATATCTATGTATATATACACCTCGCATAGCAAACAACAACCCAGAAATTCCTAAATAAAAAGATCACTGGCATAAAAATAAACAAATGGCTGTTCAACTTCTCAAACTGGGAAAGCTTTATTCTAGAGTGCTTACCCATCTCTGTAATAATCGTATATTCTATATAATACAGAATGATGCATTCACTTTATTTTAGAAAATCCTTGACAAATTAGATAGGAACCCGTACATTCATCCTAAGGCTATCTTGACTTGCCCTCGTTGAGCCAGAAGGTGTTCTATAAGGGTGTGTTTTGTCAAGCTGGTTATGATTCATGGTCAGATTCTGCTGTGTTGACTCTATGAATCTGAAAGTGACAAAGCTGGAATAAGCTTATTAATCTGTATTTTAGCCACTGTTTTATAGCGTGTTGGACATAATATAGGCAGCCAGTAAATTATCCTATCTACTAACTGCAAACCACACAGCTGCTGAATTACTGCTTAAACTTAGTGTGAGAATGCTGTCTGCCCTTTTTATGTGGTATATTTAACATATGGACAGTGTGACAGTGCAAAAAACATCAGGGATGGGTCTACAAGTGTTCTTCTTCTAGCATCTCATTATACACTTGCTCACTGCTACTTGCTGTAAATGACAAGTGCCCTAACTCACACTAGCCTGATCCTACTTAATTAGCCGACACAAGCATCCTCCAAAAGGGCCTCATAGAAACAGACAACTGGTGCCAGAGCCATGGCCTCAAGCTAAATGCCAAAAAGTGTATAGTCATCCCCTTTGGCAAAAACAAAGTGCCCACAAATTACCACATAGGTGGTAATCCATTAAGTACAGAAGAAGTAATTAGGGACCTGGGGACCCAAGTTGATAGCAATCTCTCATTTGACAACCACGTGGCCAAAGTGGTTAGAAAAACATTTTATATAGCCCAGCTAATCATGAAGGGATTCACATCTAGATCAGGGAGGTCATCGTGCCTCTTTACTCATCCCTCATCAGGCCCATAATTGAGTACAATGCCCCTTTTGGGATGTACCTTACCAGACACCTGCAGCAACTGGAAAGACCCCAAAAGTACCTCACCAAGAGGATCAAAGGGCTCAAACAGATGCCATATGCTGCCCGGTTAAAGAAACTCCAGCTCTACTCAGTGGCATACCGCCTTTTCAGAGGCGATCTGTGCCTGACGATAAAGCCATGTCCAACCCGGAATTAATGGACATGCTGCACCTCAGAAAATCCAAATCCCATCGAGCTACGGCTCGAGACTTGAACCTCAGCACTGAAATAAATAGGACATGCTGGAGGGACAGATTCATAACCCAGAGGCTCCCTTCACTCTGGAATAAAATCCCAGTCCAGGTTAGGCAGAGTCCCTCATTGACTCTCTTCAAGAGGAATCTTGATGAGTGGATGGGAGATCGTAGGTTTACCCTGGGTATCACTTCTGTGTCACTGTTAGACAGAGGCACAGTATACTAACCTCGAAAAAGGGCATAGCAAAATAAATTTAAAATGGGTGGCGAAAGCCAAACACATTCTGGCTAGGCTTATAAATGCCCTAGGGTAGATAGCCTAGTATGAACCTATGAACCTAGTTCTCTTTCCACCTAACCATATTGAGCTGCATAGCCTAACCAGAACCTTAACTCTAACCTTTAAAATTCCACCTTTTCCCTGTGATAAGTGCCCTTCTTCCCTCCCCCTGCCATACCATAATGTCCCCGATCACTTCCTAAACCTTAAATGCCAGTCTCCTCTCTTTAAACCTAAAGTCCCCAATCACCCCTAAATCTAAATCTGTCCTCCTTTTCCCTAACCTTAAAATCCCCTTCTGGTCCCTAAAGCTGATGTCCCATTTGCTGCCTTGCCCTAAAACTCTCTGGCTCACTGAACTTAAATCTCAGTCACTGTCTGCAACTATACAATACAGTCTCACCCCCTCTGACTCACTCTCCATGGCTGCCACGCTTACCTTGCTCAAACTTGGCTACTGTTTTTGGGCATGGAGCGACAGTTCACCTCCCTCTGCACTACCACAGCACATCACCTGAACATGTAATCAAGTTCCTGTAATAACAACAGTTCATGTAAGCTTCAAAATGCTCGAGTCCCTGGCTTCAAGACAGTGGTCTTCAATTGCCTGGATGTTGGATGCCTGTACTTGACACTTCATAGACACAATGATGATTTCAAACATCATTCAAACTTTAAATGACAATGCAATACTGTACAACTATATGGATTTATTTACTAGTGAACGTATTAAACGAGGCAACTTTTATATTAGATAACGTGTGATAAATAATTACCAGTTTTGATTTTTTTTTTCCGGGAATAACTGCTGTTTAACAGTCTGGATGTCAAAATAAAACTTGCTCTTATAAAAATCAGTACTGCTTCAATGGTCAAGGTGAATATGAAAATTACAGAATGCAAACTGAATTTGCATCTATTAACATGAAAAATGCAAATAAAATCTGCTAGCTGTCAATACTAACTCTGCTCAGGTTTCATATCTGCAGAGAATCTGAAAGGTCTGGTTGACTTTATTTGTAAACATTCAATTGTTAAGCATTTCTCGAACAAGTCATATTTATATCCAAGACAGACAGTTCTGAAGCAGATGACCAGCTTGCTGCTGGTGGGATTGGTCGATATTGTTTTATTCGGTGGAACGTATAGAAAAGCTTCTTCTCTTTTACAGATTTTGACAGTTTTGTTTGGCTTTTGGCATTTTACACCAGTTGTAAGCATATTCATGTTAATGGTATAAAGGTTTTGTTTACCTTTAGTGATGTTGTCCGAGAATACAGCAGTTTGGCACAGTCCAATGGAAATTTGTGACAACAGGCATCCCTGTGCTGAAAGACAGCATTGACTTGTATTAAATGCACGTGTGTTTTGATATAACTTCTAACAACTTATTGAGAGGTCATTATTCAGTGGTATTGTCTGCTAAATTAAGAGCTGAAATGGATATTGCAGGCCTCTTATCAAATAATGTGAATATGCAGATTTTCTGTATTCTTCAATAACATGACAAAAGTTAACCAAGAAAAAAGTATCATTGTATGTGACCTCAACAAAGTGAATAATCACCTACTGCTTCCTTTTATACTGCAGACTAGTTTGTCAGAAATTTCTTTTTTGAAGGGGGGTGAAGTATATTTTAAGAATCAGCTGCACTACTGATTATCTACAGTATGGCCTCTCATTAATAACTGGCATACATCAATTATTTATGCCTGAGCAGCAATGTTTAGCTATGCATCTACCCACACATACCACATGGGAGTTCTCTGACTCATAATGTAGCACATACCTTCATTTTTATCCTGCATTTCTTCCACATTTTTCTATAAGAATGTGAATTAAATTGCTTTGCTCTTAGAAAGGATACAGGTTATCACATACACAGTATGTGGCAGCCCTGTTTGTTGTTGAAGGGGATCCAGTATCTGTCTGCCTGGGATGACATGACTGACAGACCTCGATGCCTTGCCAGAGATGGCCTGCATCTGTCACCCCTGGGCTTCTGGATACTGGCCAAGGCTCTTGCCACCCCTAGAGAGCCTTTTTTAGGTGGTGTTCCAAAGACCAAATTACCACCGTAACAGCTACAAACAAATGCAATCTGAGGATCATCTTGCTCAACGCTAGAAGTCTAAATCTCAAACTGCACTCAATTGAGGCACTCGTTAAAATGGAAAACATTGACATTTGTACTGTAATAGAGACCTGGTTCAAGGCAGCAGAAAGCACCCTTGCACTACCAGGCTATAACTCATTCCACACCTTTTGGCCCCAGAACTTGGACCGAAGCTCCAAAGGCAGTGGTGTTTTTATATTCATAAAAGATGCGCACACCTCCAGACTGGTAGCCCAACATAATGCATCAAAGATACTTTAGGTGCAGCTAACATTGGGTAAGACAGTGATTCAGGTCATAGCCTGCTATAGGTCCCCAACCATAGCCAAAGACTTGCACTCCATGTTCCTAAGCACCCTGGAGAATATTAGGGTCTAGCCTAACACTCTCTTACTAGGCAACTTCAACCACCCCTCCATTAACTGGTTAAAATACTCATGTACTAGTACACTTCCCCAATGTTTCCTGGAGCTCATTAATTCCAATGCCCTGGATCAGCTCATTCTTACCCCCACTAGAGGTAGCAACATCCTTGACCTGGTCATTACTAACATGGGCGACCATTGCTCTACCCCAATAGTCAGCTCCTCCCTGGTTAGAGCCAACCACAAACTAATCACCTTAGAAGTCCACATTCCTCCCATCCCCCCAGCAAAGGTAATCACCATGAAAAACTTCTCCAAAGCTAACTTTGGGATCCTAAAAACAGAGGTGGCTAACTTCACGGCACCCAAGCAAATGGAGAATAGTTGCCTGACTGCAGAATCATACACCAATGCACTGTACGAACATGTGCACAAATGCATGGATCTCGCCATACCCAATAGAATCAAGACACTCTCCTCCAAAAAAAGGAAACCAATCTGGTGGTCCCCTGCCATAAGCAAACTCTACAACAGAAGGAGGAAACCGATGTGGAATAAGGTGAAGTCCCAAGACTAGAAAAACTCCCTTATCTGCCTCAACAAAAAGTTGAGATCCCTCATCAAATCCTCTAAAGCTAGGTATGAAAACAGAATTGCAACAGATAGTAAAGACAACCACAAGGCCTTCTATAGTTATGTAAAGAATCTCCATGGCAATACTCAGATTTGCTCTGAGCTAGTGCACAATGGTATCTCCTATACCGAGCCAACAGATATTGCCATTATACTGACTGACAGATTCAGTGCCAGCTTTACCCCTCTCCACCCCCAAAGGACCAATCACAATACCAGTAGATTGCCAGGCACCCAGTATTACTACTTCACAGGTTAAAACAGCACTGTCCAAGGCCAAGAATACAGCTTCTATGGGACCTGACAATATCCCTGGTTATGTTCTACATGAACTACAGAGTGAACTGGCACCTCACCTGTGTGCCCTGTTCAATTACAGCCTCACCTCAGGCTTTGCCCCTGCTGAATGGCACACACTGCTGTAGTCATCCCTCTCCACAAAGGAGGAGCGACTACAGACCCTGGGAACTATCGCCCCATTAGCCTGACTAGTCTGATATGCAAAGCTAAGGAACACATCATCATGGACCTAATAAACAAGGATATAGGGAATCTCCAAACTCTGGATCCCACACAATTTGGTTTTGTGAAGGGTAGATCATGCCTGCTCAACTTGGTCGACTTCTTTGAGTCAGTCACCAGAGCTATGGATGAAGGCAAGGTGGTTCATACAGCCTACCTTGATCTGGCCAAGGCTTTTGATACCATTCCCCACTGAGGAATCATAGTTGCAAACTGGCTCACAGATAGAACCCACAGTGTGAAAGTAGCTGACTCCAAGCCAGGCTGCCAATTAGTCATGAGTGGAGTCCCACAGGGTTTGGTCCTGGGTCTTCTCCTGTTTGGTATCTACTTCTCTGAAGTTCAGGCCAACACGAAGGGACTCTGGCTGACAAAGTTCGCAGATGATTGCAAGTTGGGAGCTATTATTAACTACCCAAGTGATGTTGACATCCTACAGAATGGCCTTACTGTGACCGACTGGTGTCGGAACCATGGCCTTAAGCTCAATGCCACAAAATGTGTCATCTCCTTTGGGAAAAACCCGGTTCCCATGAATTACCACATTGATGGTAGTCCACTGAACACAGAAGGTGTTATAAGAGATCTGGGAACACAGGTTGACAACAACCTCTCTTTTCATCACCACATTGCCACTGTGGTCAGAAAGTCCTTCTGTGTGATACATCTCATTACTAAAGGTTTTGCATCAGGAAGAAAGAGGTCATTGTCTCCCTCTACTCTTTCCTCATTAGGCCAATCATCGAGTACAATGCCCCATTTGGCATGTACCTCACTAGACACCTGCAACAACTGGAGAGGCCACAAAAGTACCTCACAAAGAGGATCCTAGGCCATAAACACTTGTCCTATATGGACAGACCCAAAAAACTCCAACTATTCTCTGTCTCATATCGCCTACTCAGAGGCGATCTCTGCTTGACTTACAAAGCCATGTCTGACTCAGCTTAGTTAGAAATGCTACATCTAAAGAAATTCGAATCCCTCTGCACCACACACTCCAGTGACCTCAACCTCACTACCATAATTAACAGATCATGCTGGAGGGACAGGTTCATAACCTATAGACTGCCCATGCTATGGAGCAGACTTCCCATATATGTCAAGCAGAGCACCTCACTTACCCTCTTCCAGAGAAATCTTGATGAGTGGATGGGAAACAGAAAATTCACCCCGAGGATCACTCCAGTGGCTCTACTGGACAGAGGCACTGAGAACTAAGGTCAGGTGGCACTACGCCAGGGTAATCCTATGGCTAGGCTTGTAAAGGCCCCAGGGCCATTAGCCTAGTACACACCTATGAGCCTATGAATCTATGAATCTCGTCGAAGAAAAACAGAATATTCTTTTTTATGCTATTTGATTTATTTTGTGTATTTACTAGAAATGTCCACCATGTAATTTCTCACCTACCAGGGAGATCCATGAAGTGAACTTCCAGCATCAATATGTATGTGAAAATACTTAATAATTAAGTTACTCAGCAAAAGTAGGGAGCATACAATGATTTGCCTGAAAATCAGTAATCTTAGATGAGGTTTTGTACACAAAACAAGAAGACACTTTGTAATACAGACAAAGACATAATCTGTACACATAGCAACCATGTAGCTGATAAGTTTTTAATATAGTCGTGTGTACAAGTCAAAGCTTTTTAGACATATCAAGTAGAATAGCATGGAGGGAAGCCATACTTAGATTTGGGGTTTATCTTATGCAGTTTGTTGATTGTTTTTATTTATTTACTTTACACATTTGTTAACCAGATAAGCCCAGTGGACACAAACACCCCCTTTTACCCCAAGAACATGGTATCATTAAGTGAATATCTCTGAGTCACACAGTAGACAAATCGAGGTAGAAGGAATCAAACCCTGTACCATGAACCCTAACCATACAAAGCACCTCATTAGCAGAGCTTTAAATCTTGGAACTAACTGCCAGACAAAAATGATCATAAATATGATATGGATCATTATCGTTTTGAGATATGGGGTATTTTTCTAATATAATGTTTAACACTATAGCTGTAGAGATGAGACTTATTTTGTAATCTCCAGATGTGGATGGTGAGCCTAGTGGATCAAAGTTTGTTCAAAGAAGAAAGTTAGGGAGTTATCTGAAGAAGGAAGTGGGTGGGGGCAAAGAGAAAACTGAAGGAACAAAATAAACAAACTGGTGAGCTATAATCTGTGAACTCAAATGATTGCATGAACATCGGTGTTAATGTAGTAGTCGGGCTTATGTCTTGCAACAGGTTATAGACTGCTGAAGAAAAGACTGTCATTAGTTTATAGTAAACTTAACTGCTGTAATGTAATCGCACAATTGCAGTGCTCGCTGTTGTACAGTACTCATTCAGAAAAAGATAAATGCTTCTTCATGTCTGTATAACTCATAAGATCATTCACAGGTTGTTTTATAATGAAGGAATATAAACCAATAGTAGAACATCCCTGTAACTGTTCTAGATTCGTGCAAATTTCATCAGATTTTTGTAGTAGGTCAAATGGTCTGCAAGGAATTTGCCTAATGACATAGCCAGCTAATAACAGATGATTAACAGTACAGGGGATTTTAAACTCAAGCTGTAGTTGTGATGCTTCTTTTAAACAAGCACAGATTATTGCATTTTCCATAAAGACATAATCAGCATTAGCAATAAGGTAATCAAACAGGATACCATATAAAAAAAAAAGCTTGCCAAACACCATTATGTAAAAGATTAAACTGATGCAAGCTTGAAGTATATAGGAATGCAACAAAACCTGTTAGACATCTGTACAAAGCATTTTACAACTCCCTAGAACTACTGTAAGTCCAACTAACTGTGGGGGAAAAAAACCCTTCCATATCATTGCTAGTTATAGGTCCTCCACCATGACCCACGAGAACGACTCTGCCTACCTGGACCTACTTGAGTCACTCACTATACAGCCAAACACCTTGGTCATGGATGATTTCAACTATCCTTCCATTGACTGGGAATCATACATGAGCACAAATATGCTCGCCGTAAGGTTGCTGGAGTTTATTAGTACAAATGCTCTGGAAAAGATAGTCTGCATCCCCACAAGGAGCTTGAATGTTCTAGGCTTAGTATTCACCAACATAGGGGGTCTCTGCACTACCACCTGTGTGTTGCCCTCCCTGGTATGGTGTGATCATAAATCAGTCTCATTTGGGTCTATGTTATAACAGCAAATGATCAAAAGATTGAACACTGTTACCACAAAAGAACAAAAACAAAAAAGAGTGAACAACCAGAACAGCAATTTTTTTCCCCAGGGAAAAAATTCGCTGTTCCCAAAAAATAAATAAAACAACCACACTAAACACTATTTTAAATGTGGGGCTTTGCCCCCCACACCCCCCTACTTAAATATACCACCTCCGAGATCGCACTACAGTGCCGAAAACATCAAAGTGATGGAAGCGGCCAAGCGACTTCTTTTCCAGGGAATTAATTTGCTTAAAAGCCGCTTCATCATTTTGCATTTTCGACATTTACAGTTCGACGAAGACGCATTCAACATAAAACGTTTTTGTTCTTCTGACAAGAACCCTCTCATTCAAAGTAACGATCATACCTGACAACCCCTCAAGAGCAAATAGGATGAACAATTTCTCCAAAGAAAGTATAACCACCTAAGTGATGGCATTAATAGTTTAAAACTCCCTGCTACCTCTGTCAACAATGACTCCTGTACAGAGGTGTGCATAAATGCCCTGCATAAACAATTATACAAATGCATAGACTCAGCTGTACCTAAACAGATAAAAAGAAGGTCCTCACAAAAAAAAAAAAAAAAGCCACCCTGATGGACATCAAGCATAAATAATTATACAACAGGAGGAAGAAACTACTGTCTAAAACAAAAGGGAACTGATTCAGCAGAGGAAGGACAACCTCCACAGCTTGAACAAGCAAATTAGATAACTTGTAAAGTTCTGTAAAGCCAATTAAAAAGCTAAACTAGCATCCCTAGCTAAGGATAATCACAAGGCATTATTTTGCTATGTCTGAAATCTAAAAGGAAAGGCCCAGCTTTGTGGTGAACTAGTAGTATATGATACCACTCATACTGACCTTGAGGACATTGCCAACCTGCTAGCAGACAGAATTCATGCAAACTTCACCCTCCTGTCCCCACCAGATGTACCCCAAACCATACCCATCACCAGTCACCCTCTACCTAGTATCTTCAAAGAGCAGGTCATAACCGCACTCTTCATGGCAAGAAACACAGCCACTGTGGGACTGGATAACATCCCAGGCTGCATACTAAATGGTCTAAAACAGGACCTAGCAGAACCACTTAGGACTCTGTTCAACCACAGTCTAAGTAATGGCTTTGTCCCTGCAGAGTGGAACACAGCAACAATAAATTCCTTGCACAAAGAGGGTCCATCAACCGACCATGGGAACTATAGACCCATAAACCTAACCAGCCTTATCTGCAAGGCCATAGAGGGAATCATCATGGACCTTATTAACAAAGATATAGGTGACCTTCAAACTCTTGACCTGACACAGTTTGGTTTTGTTAAGGGCACATCATGCTTATTAAGCCGAGTGTACTACTTTGTCACCATAGCCCTGGATGAAGGCAAAACAATACATGCAGCCTGTCTTGACTTAGCCGAGGCTTTTGATACAATCCCACACTCAGGCATCATTGAGAAACTCACCCAGCTGGGAATTAACCCATATGTCACTAGATGAGTAGCCAACTTGCTCACCGACAGAACGCTTGCAGTCAAAGTTGGGGATTCCACCTCCATCAGCGGACCAATTACCAGTGATGTACCACAAGGATCTGTGTTGGGCCCCCTACTGTTTGGAATCCATTTCTCAGATGTCCAGGCAAAAATAGATGACCTGTGGCTTACCAAGTTTGCTCACGACTGCAAACTGGGTGCAGTCATTGAGTCCCCCAAAGATGCTGACATACTACAAAAAGAGCTTACACAGACAAATGACTGGTGCCAAACCATGGACTTAAACTAAGTGCAAAAAAGTGTTATCAGCCCTTTCAGCAAAGGGGAAGGCCCTGCAAATTATAATATTAACAGTATCCCCCATTAGAAACCCTGTGGTGAGAGATTTGGGAAGACAGGTTGATAGTAACCTTAACTTTGATCACCATGTGTCCACAGTGGTATGGAAGGCCTTCTATGTTGTACATCTCATAAGTAAGGGCATCACATCCAGAGCTAAGTATAACTCCCCTGTAGTCATCCCTCATCAGACCATAATTAAACTACAACAGTCTCTTCTATATGTATCTCACCAGACACCTGCAGCAGATGGAGAGAACTCAGATGTTTCTCACCAAGACAATTCAGGCCTTAAACACATGACCTATATGGACAGACTAAAGGCGCTGTCACTGTATTCTGTATCTTATAGGCTGCTGATAGTTGACATGTGCCTGGCCTACAGAGCAGTCTCAGACCCTGCTCTAATGGAAATGCTGTACATCTGCAAGTCAAATGGGACAAGATTCACTCACTGTAGGGATCTTAACCAGGACATGCTGGAAAGACAGATATGTCTCCCAGACATTGCCACTTCTCTGGAACAAACTGCCAATTCATGTAAAATAGAGCTAGTCAATTACCTTATTTAAGCATAAAATGGACAACTGGATGGGAGACCATAAATTTACCCTGTGGGTGTCACCTATGTCCATCTTAGATAAGGGCAGTCAGTGCTGTTCATAGACTCAGAATGCAAATATAGACCGTGCAACTTGGTCAGTAAGGCAACAAGGGTATAACATGGCTAGGCTTATAAAGGCCCTAGGGCCAATAGCCTAAAAACCTCCTATGAACCTGTTTGATATTCTAGGGCCATTGCATTGTAGTAATATAATTTCCATATTTATTAGTAACATTTTATTCTTCATAATTGTGGGAACAAGATATACCATCACTGGCTTTGGCAGCCACAGTGTGCATTTCTCCTGGACCAGCCCCTGTTTCAGTGCTTGTGAGATTCGCAATCCCTGACACCAAAGTGTCTGGCATAGCTGAACTGCCAGAATGGGCACTATGCATCCTTCTCACCAGAACCATCAGATGTCCAAGCTGCTAGTCAAACTCAGGTCAACTGAATCATAGGCAGAGTTTTATTACTATACACCACTGGCCTGGCTGGATTATTCAATATATTGTTCAATTTTTATAGGCCCTGTTGCAATTCCAAAATATCTGCTTCATATCTCCAAATTCTTCAAAAAAAAAAAAAAAAAAAAAAAACAGAGCAGAGGTATGACAATGCAAAATTATATTAATTTGTCTTGAGTATTGTAACAATTGTGAATGTTCATAAATTGAATACAAATTGTTCCCAGCTGAGGATAATACTATTCAGCAGAAAAGTGCTTTCCATGAGCTTAGTAACTTGCATAAAATAATCAGTAGCTTTGATAATGTTGGCATTGTAAACTTGAGATACGATTATTTTTGCATGGGTCTATCTTCAGCCATCAGACAGGAAAAGCATTGAATGGCATGCCTCATCAAACATGCTTTTCATTGAGCCATTCGAGTAAGATTGCATTATGGTAGGGGTCAGGAAATTTGCCCTTTCTCCGCTGTAGGGCGATCTCAGAGTTAGTATATATAGTTAGCGCGGGGTGCAGCCACCCACATGAGGAGTTTCGCTGAATGGCATTCAGTGCACTGAAAGAACTTTTTTGGCAAATTTGAGCTTTAGTTTGTGGAAGCGATAATAAATACATTTAAAAATATCATTGCCAATAGCTATGCCAATATGTTCCTTGCATATTGGGAAGAACATACATTGTTTACACAAAAATTTTTTAAGGAGCATGTGATATTTTATAGACGTTTTGTAGATGACGTCTTTGTTCTCTGGAAAGGGACGTCATATCAACTTGAGTCCATGCATCTAATTATGAATAATTTAATCCCTTGTCTTAAATTTACCATGCAATTTTCAGAAGATAGAATTGAGTTCTTAGACCTCTATATAGAGAGGTTGCATGATAATTTAATTAACACAGGAGTTTATCGTAAAACCTGTCACTGTAATTCATTGCTTTTAAGATCTAGTATGCATCCACCCTTTGTCTTTAAGAATATTGTGAAAGGACAAGCTATTAGAGCTTCCAGATTGAATTCTATGGACGAGGGCTTTCATACTGAGATGAATGACTTAAAGTATAGATTATTAAATAGAGGCTATAAAGCTGAAGAGATATATTCTAATATAGACGTAGTGCATAGCTTACACTCTACTACAGCCATGCCATATTTTGGACCTAGTAGTATTAGCTATATTAAAGATGATAATAAACGTGAATCATCCATTAAATTTTTTACCTTTTTTTCTTCTGATTATATAGAGATTAAGCAGATTCTGGACAAACATTGGGACATCTTGCAGGTAGATGAAGATATTAAGCAGATAGTAGGAGAGACACCTAGGTTCCTTTTTAGGAAAAAACACAATTTAAAAAGAATGCTATGCTATCCTAAATTTGATAGAAAATCTATGCATATTGGATGCACCAGACCTTGTGGTCATTGCAATTTCTGTTCTTATATAGACAGTAGTACAGAATTTTTACACCCAGATTTACAGAAAGTTTTTAATATAAAAGCAGATGCTAACTGTATGGCTCCCCATGTGATATAGTTAGCTGTTTGCCAATTATGCTCATCCTTCTATGTTGGAAAGACAAATCGTCCATTCAGAGATAGGATGAGAGAGCATATATATCACATGAATAAAGGCACATTACATAATGCTCTTGCTAAGCATGTAATGTTACATAATGAAAAACATAGATTTTTGTTTAGGGCATTAGAAGTTATCACTCCGAATGCTAGAGGAGGTGACATTAAGATATATACAGAGAGTAAGGAGACAGAATTGATAATTTTATTAAGATCAGATAGAGGACTTGGCCTTATTGATAGGGCCTCGATAAAACCGAAATTGAGACATCGTAGAAATATTAAATAAGATATGATCAGCCCCTACAGTATACATATATGATTAATTCTATGTCTATAAGGAAGTTGCTATTACAAATTGACTACTACATACATTATTATTATTGTATATATCGTGTATAAGAATTTCAGATATTATTCATTTTGTATGTATTGAGCTTACATCTTCTTATAGATATATGTATATATACATACAATTATCACTACGTCTACAAACAGTTATTATAATAAAAAAGATATTATACAGATACACTACTATGTTTTCCTATATATACACAGATATGAAATTTTACATGTATTTCTGAGTTTGTTTATTCACTCTGTATAAATTGAGCATTAAACCTGTGTAGATATATATTTTTTGCACATACATATATACTTTTTTATAAATAGATATATATATATTTTTTTACATATGTTATACACATTTTTTAAAATGGTTTTAGTTATTCACTGTATACTATTTTATATTATATTATGTTTTAATTCAGGAGGTTAGGTTTTATCATGTTTATCTGTCTCTTTAAATGACCATATCAAAGAACAAGGCTGATTGATTAATTGAGAAGATTTTGTATATATAATATGTTGAGTATGGGAGTGAATGTAAGATCTGATGAAGCTACATAGCGAAAGCGCTTATCTTGATTATAATCTCTCATAATAAAGTATTTGGTTGTTAAATCACTTGCGTTCTAACTTGCTCTCGCTTAGTTCTGCAATACTTATTTTAATTTTTTAAACTGTAGCAAACTGTTATAGTTTATACCCTGCATGCACAGTGCACTAATGTTTTAGTTCATAGGTTAGTAGTAGGCTAACTGCCCTTGTATGCCATTTTAAGCCTAGACAATTACCCCATGTGAGAATCAAGCTCAAAGCAAACACCTTACCCATTATGCCAACCTACCACCACAAGCCACAAACAAACAATTGCTACAATTTATACCTTGCTTGCATGGAGTGCTACAGTGCTTATGTTTAGTTAATAAAAAAAACTGTAGCAAGCTGCTTGCTACAATGTAGCAAAGCAGTTATTACAGTTTAGACCATATACAAAGTGCTAAAGCACTCAGTTTTACTTTTAAAACAAAGAATCCTAGTCTGTGAAAAAAAAGATTTTATAAATCTAAATAAAAATCTCCTCTAAAGCAACCACTACCCCAAAACAAAACACGTGCAACACACAGTGTGCCGAACAGTCACAGCCCTTAAGGCTAAACAACACACCTGATACACTTGTAATAGGTGACCTTATTGTCAGACACACTGATGTCCCGCTCACCAGGCTGAACAAGGACAAGGAGAAGGTCACGGTGAGCTGCCTGTCGGGCGCTAGGATCCGCCACATAACTCAAGCACTCAGATCACTCCAAGGCAAGTACAAATATGACTCAGTCATTGTCCATGCTGGTGTGAATGACCTGAGATGTACCTCCCTGGACTACATGAAAAAAGACATAGAGGAGCTCTGTGAGCATGTGGCCCAGGCCAGTATGACCCTGACCTTGAGTAGCATCTTACCCTCACCAAGAATGATGCCACAATATGAAGACAAGATGATCAATTTCAACAGCTGGCTTAAGTATTGGTGTCATTCAAAGGGGATCCAATGCCTGTCAGCCTGGGATGACATGCTCAACAAGCCACGATGCTTCACTAGGGACAGCTTGCACCTGTCACCCCTGGGCTTTCGGATATTGGCAAAGGCTCTTGCTACCCCCATAGTGCCTTTTTTAGGCAAGGCTCAAAAGACAAGCCCACCTCCATAGGTATCACAAGGGATAAGAAACTAAGAGTAATGCTACTCAACGCCAGAAGTCTAAACCTCAAGATGCACGCACTCGAAACTCTCCTTAGCATGGAGAACATCGATTATCTGTGCAGTAACAGAAACCTGGTTCAAGGCTCCCGAGAGCACCCAAGCACTACCAGGTTATACCTCATACCATGCTTTTCGGCCCCAAAACTTGGACCGAACAACAAAAGGAGGTGGAGTATCAATATTCGTCAAAGATACCCACACCTCCAGGTTGGTGGCACAGCACAAAGCATCAGAGACTATCCATGTGCAACTAACAGTGGGTAAAACTGCCTTCCAGTTTATAGCCTGCTACAGACCACCCTCCCAAACCCAGGAACCCCACTCAGCCTTCCTGAGAACACTGGAAAATATGAAGGTCTCTCCAAACACCATTATATTGGGCGACTTCAACTACCCAAACATAGACTGGGAGCATTACTCTAGCTCCAACACCCTAGCCCAAAGGTTCCTAGAATTTATAAACTCAAATGCTATGGAACAACTTGTTACCACTCCCACAAGAGGGGAAAACATACTGGACCTGTTCATCACCAACATGGGGACTCTATGCTTCAGACCAGAAGTGTATCCCTCACTGATAAGATCAGACCATAAACTAATCTCACAGGATATTCACTTCCCGACCCCACCCCCTGCCCAGAAAACCACAGTGAAAAACTTCACTAAAGCAAATTTCACACTCCTCAAAACCGAGGTGGAATCCTTCAAAGCCCCCGGGCCTGTGGAAAATACGGCCCAAACCGCAGAATCCTTTATAAACGCATTCTGTGAACACCTTCAGGAATGCATGGATCATGCAATCCCAAATAAAACCAAGACCCAATCCTCCAAAGGCAGACATCCTGTCTGGTGGACCCCAGCCATAAACAAACTATACAATAGAAGGAGGAAGCTACTACATGATATAGCAAAATCCCAAAAAGGGAAGGCATCTCTGATCAGTATTAGCAAAAAACTACGGGCACTCATAAAATTGTCTAAGGCCAGCTTCGAGAGAAAAATTGCACAGGACACTACGGTTAATCACAAGGCTTTCTTTAGTTATGTTAGGAACCTGGGTGGGAATTCCCAGATATGCTCAGAATTAGTCCAAAATGACAAAAAATACACTGAACCCACAGACATTGCCAACATCCTAGCTGACAGGTTCAGCGCAAACTTCTCCCCCCCCTCCCCACCAAAAGGGCAAATATCTATCCCAGCAGAGTGCTGCCCCCCATGACATCTCAGATGCTCAGGTAAGAGCTGCCCTCTCCAAAGCAAAAAACACAGCATCAATGGGACCAGACGGTGTCCCGGGCTGCGTCCTACATGAACTCCAAGAAGAGCTAAACCCAAACCTAAAACTACCGTTCAATCTCAGCCTTACTACAGGATATGTACCCAAAGAGTGGCATACAGCAACATTGGTCCCTCTCCACAAAGGTGGTGCCTCAATGGATCCTGGAAACTATTGCGCCATAAGCCTGACTAGCTTGGTCTGCAAAGCTATGGAAAGGATCATCATGGACCTCATAAATAAAGATATTGGGGACCTGCAGACACTGGATCCTACCCAGTTTGGCTTTAAGGGCAGATCCTGCCTCTTAAACCTGATCAATTTCTTTGAAACAGTCACCAAGGCCATTGACGAGGGGAAGGTTGTCCACACAGCCTACCTGGACCTCGCAAAAGCCTTCGATACAATACCTCACTCGGGCATTATAGATAAGCTCACCAGCTTAAATATAAACCCCTATGTCACTAGATGGGTTGCAAACTGGCTCAAGTACAGAACCCACATGGTTAGAATTGCTGGAGCCATGTCAGACTCCAAACCAGTTACAAGTGGTGTCCCACAAGGCACTCAGTCCTGGGACCTCTCTTGTTTGGTATATATTTCTCAGAGGTACAGGCCAACACGGAAGGACTGTGGCTGACCAAGTTCGTAGACGACTGCAAACTGGGCGCCATAATAGACTCTCCAGCCGACACAAGCATCCACCAAAAGGGCCTCCTAGAAACAGACAACTGGTGCCAGAGCCATGGCCTTAAGCTAAACGCCAAAAAGTGTGTAGTCATCCCCTTTGGCAAAAACAACGTGCCCACAAATTAACACATAGGTGGTAATCCATTAAGTACAGAAGAAGTAATTAGGGACCTGGGGACCCAAGTTGATAGCAATCTCTCATTTGACAACCACGTGGCCAAAGTGGTTAGAAAAACATTTTATATAGCCCACCTAATCATAAAGGGATTCATATCTAGATCAGGGGAGGTCATCGTGCCTCTTTACTCATCCCTCATCAGGCCCATAATTGAGTACAATGCCCCTTTTGGGATGTACCTTACCAGACACCTGAAGCAACTGGAAGGACCCCAAAAGTACCTCACCAAGAGGATCAAAGGGCTCAAACAGATGCCATATGCTGCCCGGTTAAAGAAACTCCAGTTCTTCTCAATGGCATACCGCCTGCTCAGAGGCAATCTGTGCCTGACGTATAAAGCCATGTCCAGCCCGGAATTAATGGACATGCTGCACCTCA
Organism: Protopterus annectens; assembly: GCF_019279795.1. Taxonomy (NCBI): domain Eukaryota; kingdom Metazoa; phylum Chordata; order Ceratodontiformes; family Protopteridae; genus Protopterus; species Protopterus annectens. Next base: position 521,409,728 of record NC_056744.1, on the reverse strand, counting down.
GAAAATCCAAATCCCATCGAGCTATGCGCTTGAGAGACTTGAACCTCAGCACTGAAATAAATAGGACATGCTGGAGGGACAGATTCATAACCCAGAGGCTCCCTTCACTCTGGAATAAAATCCCAGTCCAGGTTAGGCAGAGTCCCTCATTACATCTTTTCAAGAGGAATCTTGATGAGTGGATGGGAGATCGTAGGTTTACCCCGGGTATCACTTCTGTGTCACTGTTAGACAGAGGCACAGTATACTAACCTCAAAAAAGGGCATAGCAAAATTAATTTAAAATGGGTGGCAAAAGCCAAACACACTCTGGCTAGGCTTATAAATGCCCTAGGGCAGATAGCCTAGTATGAACCTATGAACCTATAAGATGCACAGAAAGGTGGTGCAAAAATTTTAAAGATTGTGGTTTGCCCACCCTTCTCTGGGCCATATTTCCACTGTCTAAAAAGTGAGTCTATAAACAAGGAGATATGCAATGTCAACAAGAACTGGCTGGAGATAATTGGATCACTCATATCTAACAGCCCAAGATGTAAACTGTTAGACATAGGTTGGCCATGACAGAAAGCTAAGGAAGGGATTATCACCTTGTTCATTATTTTCAACAGGTAAGACAACCCCATACAAAGTGAATATAGCCAGCCTTTCTTTGACTGCATCTCCAAAACATCCTTTCAGTCTTAATTTCCTTGTGCAGAGTAACAAGAGTGTCATGCCAAAACAACTTGAATTTGTAACAATTATGGAAGGAGCAGGTAAAAACTGATACTGGGAAGTGATTACTCTGAACCACTGGTTGTTACCTAGATTTAAATTAATAGGATTTTCAAGTCTTTGTGTGAATTATGAAGATCAGTTTTGTAAAATATAGTTTACTTTCACAAAAGTAGTCATTCAGACTCTCCCATCACCAGATATTTAGGGAAAGGAGTTTAAGTGAATTTGGACAGCAAATATCAGTAGAAGCTGGAGATGCATTTAAGAGTATACATAAATTTTAGAATTTTGTTTCATACTTTGTGGAAGGGTAGAAGAAGACCAATTTTCAAGAATAAATAAGTTTTACATTGGCTGTCCAATACTATTGATGCACTCTGTTGTGGTCAACAATACAAATCTTAGGCCTCCAAATTCTGTTCCAAATTGCCAGCCCCCTGTACTCCATGCCATGCACCATAATGTGTCTCCTTGTTTTTGGTTCTAACACCACAGCATCCCATGCTTTGACTGCATCATTCCTCAAACAGCAAGATTATGTGTATTTTAACACTTCCAAATCAGGCAGGAATAAAATGAGCTCAGGGAGGGATCTGGCTTGAATTCATTGAGGATTGCCATGATGAGAAATTATAAGTGGAAGTCTGTGAGACCAAGGATTCCATGGTTTGTGGAGATAAAAATCTTTTCCTTGCAATCCTTTGGACACACAGGAGACCTATAAGAATGAATAGACTCAACATCCTGTCACTATGCTCTGTAGCCTACAGACTGCTAAGAAGTGACATGTCTGTCATATAAGATAGCCTCTTACCCATTACTGTTGGATTTACTGCAAATCAACAAGTCAAATGGCATCAGAAATACTTGGTCTAGAGATCTAACCCTCTTTTGCAACATCAACAGAATGGTTTGGTGGGACAGATGTAGCTTGCAGGGGATAATGCTGCTGTGGAACAGATTCCCCATCCACGTAAAACAAACTTCATCCCTGTCCATGTGCAAGCATAACTTAGATCTATGGATGGGAAACAGAATGTTTACCCCAGGAAATCCCTCAGTACTACACATGGACATAGGCAGCTCCTAAATGCTTTATGCCATACATGGCTCCCCTCAATTGTCTATGGTATGATCCCATTTATTCTCATTAGGGATAATACATACGTATTGTCAATGGGATGGATAAGGCCAATGTATAGCTAAATGGGATAGGTTATTTCATGTACAAAAAAAGGAAATTGGATAGGCATATAATGGGGTGCAAGGACATCTATCCTTGTACGTACCTATGAGTCTATGAACCTATGAGACTATTTTGTAAACTTTGATTATGTGTTTTATATATTTTGTATAGGTATCTAATGAAAATAAATTTAGAGAGTCAAAGCATTTTTATAACTATGATTTTGGAGAAATAGATACATTTTGGTCATTCCATTTCTGGAAAACAAATCACACCCTCTGACAATGCTTCTAATTTCTTTTTTAAGTAGACATGAAAGATCATAATGCATCAGATTGTCCATATATATTAAATTCTAAGATACGGGTTTGTGAATAATAGGGCACCTTAATACCATATTTGAACATATCCCATTGACAAGAAATGATATTGGGTTTGGTTTGATATAGAACTAAACACCATAAAAGGATCCAATGCTCCGGCTCTAGTGTTGGCTGAGTCTGACATCAATATGGTCATGTCATTTGCAAACCAAGTAGAAATAATAATTTCTTGCAAGTTTATGTGCATATGTCACTATGCTGTACATTGTTGGAGAAAGACTCAACAAAGATTAAATTCCTAGAAGAAACAGTAGGAAAGAAAGCAGATGTCCATGCTTTGTTCATCTTTCTAATGCAAAGAGAAGGGAAATAATTATTTTGGTAACCACTTGTACATGAGGGTTTTCTAGAGCAGGTTGTGTATCTTTAAAAATTCACACTTGATACCATAGACTCCTGGAATCTTCCAAATAAACCCCTCTCTAATGAATCAAAAGCTTTTTGTAGGTAGACGTACAAGGAGGCTTTAGGGTAACTCTTGTAATTAGTATGATATAACAACACCATATGGAATCATAAATGTATTAGAATCCCATTGCTGTAAGGGATGTATCAAGTGTGCCATATTTTTCTTCAAATGTTTATGTATGCCATTGGTGTAGCATTTCATTTCTAAATGAATTCAAGATATGGGTCTGTATATGTCTAGTGAAAAATCTGAAATGTTATTCTTGGCAAGAGGATACTCAAATCCAGATAGTAGGACTTGGGAAAGAACACAATACTTGAAGTAATAAACTGATTTAATGAAAAAAAGGTTGAATTATGCTTGTTTCAAGCACTTCATAAAATCTATCCAAGAGGCAATTAAGGCCATGTAAATTTCCATTTTGCAAACTTTTAGTGTAGTGTATGATCCTATCTGCTATAATAGATGGCTAGGGGGGTTGTATCTACTTCCTTCAGCTATGATAAGTTAAGATTCTTCAGCATTTCTTTGGAATACAGTAGTAAACATAATCAAAATAAGTATTGTTCTGGTTGTGCTTTTGAATGTTACTCACATTGGCAAGCATAGTAATTTGTGTCCATCATTATTTTAACTTATCAGCAATACATTTGGGGGGGGGGGTAATCCCCTTGGCCATATCTCTCAACTGTCCAGATTTTCACCTTAAAATTTTAGTTGGTTACTCATAACAATTTTGGTTTTCTTGCAAATTAATGGGATGAGCTGAGGAATGAAATTAGTAAATGATGTTATGCATTTGAATTTCTCCTATTATTCTAGCAGCTTTATAAGTTTTTAAGAACAGTGTTTAAAAATTGTCCCTATTTTTTGGGCCTTTGTACTCACATTATGTCAGGCTTTGTCCACATTTCTTGGGCTAAGAGGTTAAGAGATATGCTGCTAGCCAAGGAAAACAGCTCTAAATCTACAATGTGGTGTGTAGTCAGTTGTCTTATATATACTGCTTTTCATTCTGTATTCACTTATTTAAATTGTTATATGAGAAATTTGTTATTACCTGTGCACTTTTTATAATGACATTGTAAGTTTGGGATTTTTTCCCTACACCCTTATTTCTTTTATTTATATTTGTTTATGGGGGTAGTGTACTAATACTGACTAATTTTAGACAGACCTAGTACGATACAAAACATTTTAAAAAGAAGACAGAAATGTTTACAATAATACAGTAGTTTAAATTATTTACAATGAAAAACTGTGTGTGTACATTCTAGTAAGCAAGCAGCGTGTACTGTGCAATATGTAAATTAGTATAAGGTCAACCTTCAGTAATTCTAGAAAAGTAGATAGGGATAGAGTGTTAGGTGATATTTCCCGTGCTGAAGCAGAAGCATTTGGCTTGGATAAAGAGGCACTTTGGAGTTGTATTCTAAATTTGGAGCAAGTTTTAATTTGTTTAGGTTGAAGAGGAGAACATGCCAAAGAGTAGTTCCCTGAGAGGAATGCTTGTGCAGTCTTGTGCTAAAACTGACTTCCATCAAGAAGTCAGTCTTTGTCTATTGCCTCAGAAAATATTTAAGATACCTGGATGACATTTTTATTTTATGGACCATGTCAGAAGACAAGGTACAAGAATTTATTTAATGCTTACATTCATCTACTTATTTTTTAAAGATTGGTTTTAAATGTAATAACCACAAAAACAACAAACAACACAATCCAAAACCACACTTGGGCTTGGAGAAGGAAACAGCAGAAAACACTGTAATTGGAGAAATAAAAACAAATAAATACATATCAGAAAAGAGACCACAAGTAATTGCCAGATTCTGAGTCCACAAATAAAATACAAGTAAACTGCCACCAGAACAAAGTGAAACTCAAAAATGACCAAAGAATCCAATATATATTCCATTTGTTAAATGCAATCACATAAGCGCTTTCACAGATGCCTGCTTCTTTAGATGTGATGTGATGCTAAAATAACCCTCCTTAAATACTATAATCATTTAATTTAATAAAATCACAAGACTCCTTAAAGATATCTCACATTAAAAACACTCCAATAAAACAGCATATCACAATAAAACAGCATATCACAAATTCACAGATAAACTATTTAAATAACGACCTAGCTTTCAACATAGGTTGTATGGGAACTTTTGTCATAAAGCCCATGTCCATAATCACCCTTGAGTGTAATGATCCATTTTGCCTCTAGCTCTTCATTGAGATTTCTACTGTCACCTCCTCTAACACTCTCTATCGCCTTGCCTGTAGCTAAGAACTTAAAACTATGTCACTACTAGTCTCTTTAATGCACTTAGCTAAAGCATTAAATATACTCCATTTATTAATATTGTATAAATGTTCTTTGATTCTGTCTCTGAAGCATCTGTCTGTTTTACCTACATACATTTTTTTGCATAAACAGCAATAGGCCAAATAGACTACAGGAGCTGTACTGCAATTAGCAGAGACTTCAAAAGTATATTTCTTAAGTTGATCTGCATGTAAAAAAATTCCTGTACTGTCAATATATTTACATGCTACACACTTTCCACATGGTTTGGTTGATCTAATATTTCCCTTAGTCATCATCTATTTCGGATAACAAAACTGTCTTTTTAGATACTTCATATTCTTAAATAGGAATTTTGGTGCATCATTTACCAGTTTCCCTATCTTAACATCGGTGGTCAGTATGGGCTAGTATTTCTTAAAAACCTGTGTATAATTATTCACATTATTAGAATAATGCAGCGTTATTCTCAGTTTTCTAGCTTGCTTAGTTTTCTCTTTTTCATCACTATTTTTACATGTCTCAGTAAAATAAGGCTTAGCACTACTTTCTCTTAGTTTGATAATGTCTTTGAAAGCATCTTTGACTTCCATTTCACTGTAGCCTCTCTCTATCAGGGACACAGGTAGCCTCCTAATTAGATTGCTGAAATCAGCTTCTTCTGTGTTCAATTTAGATGCTCTGAAAGCTTGATTTTTTACCACATTTTTAAATATATAGGGTGGATGCATGTTTTTACGATATAACAAGTTATTACTTTGGCAAGGTTTCCTAAACATCTTAGTACTAATTTTTCCCTCATCATTAATAAATACATCAACATCCAAAAAAATCACATTTTTTATCAGAGCAAACTAAGGAGAACCTTAAAAGTGTGGTGCTCCCATTAATATACTTCTCAAAAGCTTCAAACTTAGGGCAAGGTTGCTTCCATAGAAGAAACAAATCATCTACAAACATGCAGTAGAATAATATGAACTTATATGGGCCTTTGATGATATTCTGGTGTTCCCAAACTGCCAAAACAGCATTGGCATAGCTATTGGCATGCAACGTGCCCATAGCTATACCATTTCTTTGCCAGTACTCAGCCCTTGTCCATTTATGTTGAGAAAGCTCCTAGACCACTTTTAAATGTGAATAATTATGTTTTAAAAGAATCATTTTTGACTGATTTATTTGTAAGTATACAGAATCTAGTTATTGATGATAGTATTTTTCTTGTCACACTTGATGTCACGTCTCTTTTTACCGTTATTTTGAATGATGATGGTATCTTAAGTGTTAGACATTTTTTGCATCAGCATTGGTGTTTTACTAATGACCAAATTGATTTATATAGTATTCTTTTGAGAATAATTCTAGATAATAATGTGTTTGTATTTAATAAAGTTTTTTACTGGCAAAGAAATGGCATAGCTATGGACACACCGTGTGCCAATTGCTTTGCCAATGCTGTTTTGGCAGTTTGGGAACATGAGAATATCATCACAGGCCATTATAATAAGTTCATATTATTTTACCACAGGTTTGTAGATGATTTGTTTCTTCTATGGAAGGGACCTCGCGCTAAACTTGAAGCTTTTGAGAAGTATATTAATGGGAGCACCACACATTTAAGGTTCTCCTTAGTTTGCTGTGATAAAAATGTGAATTTTTTGGATGTTAATGTATTTATTAATGATGAGGGAAAAATTAGTACTAAGATGTTTAGGAAATCTTGCCAATGTGATCACTTGTTATATCTTAAAAGCATGCATCCACCCTATATATTTAAAAATGTGGTCAAAAATCAAGCTTTCAGAGCATCTAGATTGAACCCAGAAGAAGCTGATTTCAACAATCAAATTAGGAGGCGACCCGAGTCCATAATAGAGAAAGGCTACAGTGAAATGGAAATCAAAGATGCTTTCAAAGACATTATCAAACTAAGAGAAAGTAGTGATAAGCCTTATTTTACTGAGACATGTAAAAACGGTGATGAAAAAGAGAAAACTAAGCAAGCTAGAAAATTGAGAATACCGCTGCATTATTCTAATAATGTGAATAATTATACGCAGGTTTTTAAGTAATACTAGCCCATATTGACCACTGATGTTAAGATAGGGAAATTGGTAGATGATGCACCGAAATTCCTATTTACGAATATGAAGTCTCTAAAGAGACAGTTGTGTTAGCCAAAAGAAATGATGACTAAGGGAAATATTAGCTTAACCAAACCCTGTGGAAAGTGTGTAGCATGTAAATATATTGATAGTACAAGACATTTTTTCCATCCAGATCATCTTAAGAAATATTCTTTTGATGTCTCTGCTATTTGCAGTACAGCTCCTGTAGTCTATATGGTCTATTTCGATTCATAGAAAAAAAATTATGTAGGTAAAACAGACAGATGCTTTAGAGACAGAATAAAAGAACATTTATACCATATATTTAAGTTCTTAGCTATAGGCAAGGTGATGGAGAGTGTTAGAGGAGATGAAATGGATCATCACACTCAGGGATGATTATGGATATGGGCTTAATGACAAAGTTCCCATATAACCTATGTTGAAAGCCAGGTTATTTAAATAGTTTGTCTGTGAATTTGTGATATGCTGTTTTTAGTAGAGTGTTTTTATTGTTGTATCTTAAATATTTGTATATCTTTTAATGTGAGATATCTTTAAGAAGGGGAGTCATGTGATTTTATTAAATTATATGATTATAGTATTTAAGGAGGGTTATGTTAGTATCACATCACGTCTGAAGAAGCAGGCATCTGTTAAAGCGCTTATATGATCGGATTTAATAAACAGAATATATACTGGATTCTTTGGTCATTTTCGAGTTTTACTTTGTTCTTGTGGCAAATAAATACATATACTAAATGCTTTCATCCCATATAACTTAATTGGGACTTCTTCAGAGTATATAATCAAATAAATTTGGCATATATTTTTATGTTTAACACACCAATCATTTTGAATCAATTCATACATATTCATAACACATATATTTTCTAAATACCTTAATAGTGTCCCATCTGTGATAAAACAATATACAAAAAATGTATAAAATATATACAAAATATACTTTCTATTCACTCATTTAAAAATCTTATCTATAATTAACATGACTACATTTTTAGCACAATCTTTAGGGAGACTGTCATTTAAGCAGGTTTATTATTAGCATCTAAACTTATCTGCCAACACAATTCCTTGTATTCAGTTAGATTTTTTACATCCCTACCACTCAAATCTTGAACTTCTTTATCAATAATAAAAACTATTTTTTAAAACCTAAACATTCAGTGGAATGTCTATATAATGTGTCTGTAGTTTTCTTTCTCTTCATATTATACAAGTGTTTGTGTATTCTGTCCCTCAACCTTCTTTTTGTTTTTCCTACATAGAAGGTTAAGCATGCCACACATGTTATCAAATATATGACTCCCTCTGAGTTACAGTTTATTTATTTATTTATTTATTTTACATTTGTTGACTGGGCTAGTCTAACTGGATATATGTCCATTTTCAGTAGAGGCCCGGGAGATAAGCTCTGAGGAAGTAAAAATATAACACATTATACAAAGATTAATTTGTATGTTAAACATTGCAAGAAAAAAAAAAAAACGGGAATAATCACAGTGGTCACTTGTTCATAGCATAGTGCTAAATATACAAATATACTTAATACAATACAAATGTAGTTGCAATACAACATATAAAAAGAAAGCAGCTGAGTTAGATAATATATTAGTAAACAGGTTGACATAAAGAAGGAAAACAAAGTAGGAGCTGTGATAATAAGTATAAGAGTTAATAACTAGTCTGCTTAAAGAAATTAAGAGAATCTAGAAAGGTCTAGGTCAGTTGTTAAGAAAAGGAACAAGAATATTGAGAAGAAGAGAGTAGGTAGATCCAAGTAAGAATGGTGGTAGATCAGTCAGGTTTGGTACAGGGGCACAACCAGTGTGTTCTGAGAAAAAGTTTCAGTTTGTTTTTAAATAGTGATATAGAGGGAACTGAGGAAAGTTTGCTAGGAAGAAGGCTCCAGGAGTTTCCAGCAGCATTAGAGAAAAGAGTCTCCAGCCATGATGTTTGACTTACAAATATTTAACAGAAGTCTATGTGATGAACGTAAGGTCTTTAGATTGTTGTAGGGGATAATGAGGGTAGATAGTATAGGGATATTGCTAGGATGGTAAATGGTTTTGTGGGCAATGGTAAGTTGGTGGAATTTAAGCTGATTTTGTAATTCAAGCCATCCTAGTTGCTTTAGGTTAATACAGTGGTAGGTTCTGAAAGGTTTACCTGTAGCAAATCTGGCTATGCTATTGTGGGAATTTTCCATTTTATTAAGGTTGTTTTTAGAGAGATTAGTATATATGGGTGAGGCATAGAGGAGAATAGAAATTAGGTGAGTGTGAACAATAGTTATTCTAGCTGCAGGAGAGAGAAAGGGTTTGATCCTGTAGAAATAGCCCAGTTTTCTATTAACAGATTTTAAGGTATTATTAATATGGGTGTCAAAGTTAAGGTTATCTATGGTGATACCAAGTAGTTTGGTAGTTGAGTCTGGGGATATAGGAGTGCTGTTATTGGATGTTACTGTGAAGTCTATGGGGGGGCTTACAAGTAGGAGTGAAAAGGAGGAGTTTAGTTTTTTAGGGTTTAGAAGGAGACAGTGTCGAGTAAACCATTGCTCAACTGTGTTAAAGACCTTTTGGGTAAGGGAGTGAAGTTCAGATCTAGATGTGGCTGAGCATATAAGTGTCGAATCATCTGCATATTGTATGCATGTAGCTTGGGGGATTGCTAGGTAAAGGTCGTTGATAAATATAGAAAATAGGAGAGGTCCTAATATGGACCCTTGGGGGACCCCTATGCTGATGGGTAGATAGAATATTATGCCAAAGCACGGCCTGATGTCTGTTATCCAGATAGGATTGGAACCATTTTATAGCTAATGCATCTAGTGACAGGGATTTGAGGATTCTTATAAGTAACTGGTGATTTACCATATCGAACGCCTTAGACAGATCTATAAACAGTGCAGAGGAAAGCATATTAAGGTACAGAGAGTGACGGAAAGAAGGGGAGCAGTAGTGCTGTGTGAGGGTCTGAAAGGGCAGTAGTAGTGCTGTGTGAGGGTCTGAAAGGGCAGTAGTAGTGCTGTGTGAGGGTCTGAAAGGGCAGTAGTAGTGCTGTGTGAGGGTCTGAAAGGGCAGTAGTAGTGCTGTGTGAGGGTTTGAAAGGGCAGTAGTAGTGCTGTGTGAGGGTCTGAAAGGGCAGTAGTAGTGCTGTGTGAGGGTCTGAAAGGGCAGCAGTAGTGCTGTGTGAGGGTCTGAAAGGGCAGTAGTAGTGCTGTGTGAGGGTCTGAAAGGGCAGTAGTAGTGCTGTGTGAGGGTCTGAAAGGGCAGCAGTAGTGCTGTGTGAGGGTCTGAAAGGGCAGTAGTAGTGCTGTGTGAGGGTCTGAAAGGGCAGTAGTAGTGCTGTGTGAGGGTCTGAAAGGGCAGCAGTAGTGCTGTGTGAGGGTCTGAAAGGGCAGTAGTAGTGCTGTGTGAGGGTCTGAAAGGGCAGTAGTAGTGCTGTGTTAGGGCCTGAAAGGGCAGCAGTAGTGCTGTGTGAGGGTCTGAAAGGGCAGTAGTAGTGCTGTGTTAGGGCCTGAAAGGGCAGCAGTAGTGCTGTGTGAGGGTCTGAAAGGGCAGTAGTAGTGCTGTGTGAGGGTCTGAAAGGGCAGTAGTAGTGCTGTGTGAGGGTCTGAAAGGGCAGCAGTAGTGCTGTGTGAGGGTCTGAAAGGGCAGTAGTAGTGCTGTGTGAGGGTCTGAAAGGGCAGTAGTAGTGCTGTGTTAGGGCCTGAAAGGGCAGCAGTAGTGCTGTGTGAGGGTCTGAAAGGGCAGTAGTAGTGCTGTGTTAGGGCCTGAAAGGGCAGCAGTAGTGCTGTGTGAGGGTCTGAAAGGGCAGTAGTAGTGCTGTGTGAGGGTCTGAAAGGGCAGTAGTAGTGCTGTGTTAGGGCCTGAAAGGGCAGCAGTAGTGCTGTGTGAGGGTCTGAAAGGGCAGTAGTAGTGCTGTGTGAGGGTCTGAAAGGGCAGTAGTAGTGCTGTGTGAGGGTCTGAAAGGGCAGCAGTAGTGCTGTGTGAGGGTCTGAAAGGGCAGCAGTAGTGCTGTGTGAGGGTCTGAAAGGGCAGCAGTAGTGCTGTGTGAGGGTCTGAAAGGGCAGTAGTAGTGCTGTGTGAGGGTCTGAAAGGGCAGCAGTAGTGCTGTGTGAGGGTCTGAAAGGGCAGCAGTAGTGCTGTGTGAGGGTCTGAAAGGGCAGCAGTAGTGCTGTGTGAGGGTCTGAAAGGGCAGCAGTAGTGCTGTGTGAGGGTCTGAAAGGGCAGCAGTAGTGCTGTGTGAGGGTCTGAAAGGGCAGCAGTAGTGCTGTGTGAGGGTCTGAAAGGGCAGCAGTCGTGCCGTGTGAGGGTCTGAAAGGGCAGCAGTCGTGCCGTGTGAGGGTCTGAAAGGGCAGCAGTCGTGCCGTGTGAGGGTCGGAAAGGGCAGCAGTATGGCTGTGTGAGGGTCTGAAAGGGCAGCAGTAGTGCTGTGTGAGGGTCTGAAAGGGCAGTAGTAGTGCTGTGTGAGGGTCTGAAAGGGCAGCAGTAGTGCTGTGTGAGGGTCTGAAAGGGCAGCAGTAGTGCTGTGTGAGGGTCTGAAAGGGCAGTAGTAGTGCTGTGTGAGGGTCTGAAAGGGCAGCAGTAGTGCTGTGTGAGGGTCTGAAAGGGCAGCAGTAGTGCTGTGTGAGGGTCTGAAAGGGCAGTAGTAGTGCTGTGTTAGGGCCTGAAAGGGCAGCAGTAGTGCTGTGTGAGGGTCTGAAAGGGCAGTAGTAGTGCTGTGTTAGGGCCTGAAAGGGCAGCAGTAGTGCTGTGTGAGGGTCTGAAAGGGCAGTAGTAGTGCTGTGTGAGGGTCTGAAAGGGCAGTAGTAGTGCTGTGTTAGGGCCTGAAAGGGCAGCAGTAGTGCTGTGTGAGGGTCTGAAAGGGCAGCAGTAGTGCTGTGTGAGGGTCTGAAAGGGCAGCAGTAGTGCTGTGTGAGGGTCTGAAAGGGCAGCAGTAGTGCTGTGTGAGGGTCTGAAAGGGCAGCAGTAGTGCTGTGTGAGGGTCTGAAAGGGCAGCAGTAGTGCTGTGTGAGGGTCTGAAAGGGCAGCAGTAGTGCTGTGTGAGGGTCTGAAAGGGCAGCAGTAGTGCTGTGTGAGGGTCTGAAAGGGCAGCAGTAGTGCTGTGTGAGGGTCTGAAAGGGCAGCAGTAGTGCTGTGTGAGGGTCTGAAAGGGCAGCAGTAGTGCTGTGTGAGGGTCTGAAAGGGCAGCAGTAGTGCTGTGTGAGGGTCTGAAAGGGCAGCAGTAGTGCTGTGTGAGGGTCTGAAAGGGCAGCAGTAGTGCTGTGTGAGGGTCTGAAAGGGCAGCAGTAGTGCTGTGTGAGGGTCTGAAAGGGCAGCAGTAGTGCTGTGTGAGGGTCTGAAAGGGCAGCAGTAGTGCTGTGTGAGGGTCTGAAAGGGCAGCAGTAGTGCTGTGTGAGGGTCTGAAAGGGCAGTAGTAGTGCTGTGTGAGGGCCTGAAAGGGCAGTAGTAGTGCTGTGTGAGTGCCTGAAAGGGCAGCAGTAGTGCTGTGTGAGGGTCTAAAAGGGCAGCAGTAGTGCTGTGTGAGGGTCTGAAAGGGCAGCAGTAGTGCTGTGTGAGGGTATGAAAGGGCAGCAGTAGTGCTGTGTGAGGGTCTGAAAGGGCAGCAGTAGTGCTGTGTGAGGGTCTGAAAGGGCAGCAGTAGTGCTGTGTGAGGGCCTGAAAGGGCAGCAGTAGTGCTGTGTGAGGGTCTGAAAGGGCAGCAGTAGTGCTTTGTGAGGGTCTGAAAGGGCAGTAGTAGTAGTGCTGTGTGAGGGTCTGAAAGGGCAGCAGTAGTGCTGTGTTAGGGCCTGAAAGGGCAGCAGTAGTGCTGTGTGAGGGTCTGAAAGGGCAGTACTAGTGCTGTGTGAGGGCCTGAAAGGGCAGTAGTAGTGCTGTGTGAGGGTCTGAAAGGGCAGTAGTAGTGCTGTGTGAGGGTCTGAAAGGGCAGCAGTAGTGCTGTGTGAGGGTCTGAAAGGGCAGCAGTAGTGCTGTGTGAGGGTCTGAAAGGGCAGCAGTAGTGCTGTGTGAGGGCCTGAAAGGGCAGCAGTAGTGCTGTGTGAGGGCCTGAAAGGGCAGCAGTAGTGCTGTGTGAGGGTCTGAAAGGGCAGCAGTAGTGCTGTGTGAGGGCCTGAAAGGGCAGTAGTAGTGCTGTGTGAGGGCCTGAAAGGGCAGTAGTAGTGCTGTGTGAGGGTCTGAAAGGGCAGTAGTAGTGCTGTGTGAGGGTCTGAAAGGGCAGCAGTAGTGCTGTGTGAGGGTCTGAAAGTGCAGCAGTAGTGCTGTGTGAGGGTCTGAAAGGGCAGCAGTAGTGCTGTGTGAGGGTCTGAAAGGGCAGCAGTAGTGCTGTGTGAGGGTCTGAAAGGGCAGCAGTAGTGCTGTGTGAGGGTCTGAAAGGGCAGCAGTAGTGCTGTGTGAGGGTCTGAAAGGGCAGTACTAGTGCTGTGTGAGGGTCTGAAACCATGTTGTGAGTTGGAAAGTAAGTTATTATGGATTATGGTGGTCTAGCAATTGTTTATGGATGCATTTTTCCATGATCTTTGCTAGGGGAGACAGTAGGGCAGTGGGACGGTAATTGGAGAGTTCAGTGGAGTTACCTCCCTTATGAAGGGGGGATAATATGGGAGACCTTCCATATGCTAGGGATGTGTCCTTCAGTGATTGTTCTATTGATAAGAATGGAAATGGGGTAGGCAATAGATTTTGCTGCCTTTTGTAGGTATTCAGCGGGTATCTGGTCAGCTGAAGGAGTGCACGGTTTAAGTTTTTGGATGAGGGCAAGAATATATGCAGTTGGGACTGGTTGGAAGAGAAATGGAGGGGGTGGGTTAGTGATATGGTTGGATATAGGTAAGTCCTGAGTGGATAGCTGACTGGCAAGGTTTTGAATGGTCTCAGTGAAATAGGTATTAATGGTATTAGCAGTCTGTTCAGGATTCTCCTGGTCTGTGCCTTGTGGGTTTGGTGTGATAGATTGACATGGGTGTAATAATTGATTAATACTTGCCCAGAACTTTTGTGGTTGATTATGGTGGGTCTGTTGGAATTGTAAGTAGTAGTTTCTTTTGCCAGACAGTACTGCTCTTTTAGTTTCGTTTCTTAGTTGCCTGAAGTTTTGTTGATCTACTGGATTTTTAGTTGATCTTGATTTGTTCCAGTATTTATTTCTGAGTTTGATTTTTTGCCTGGTTTCTTTTGAAAGCCACGGGGCAGATTTAGTTCTCATTCTAATAGAGCGGGTTGGTGCATGGTGGTCAAGTATGGCTAGGAAGTTAGAATTAAAGTAATTAACAGCTTCCTCCAGTGTGAGGTATTTTAAGGGAGACCAGTTACATGCTCTTAGTTCTCTCTGGAAGAGATCGGGGTTGAAGTTTTTCTTGGTTCTAATTGTCCTAGATATAGTTGGATTATGTAGATTGGATTTAAGCCTGATGATGCAGGTTAGTGAGTGGTTGCTTACATCATCAGGGAGGGTACCAGATTCATATGTCTGGAGATAACTATTTATGAGAATCCAATCTAAGGTACTTTCTTTCTTATTAGGCTTGTTTATCCTGGTAGGGGAGGTAATGGTTTGTGAAAAACCAAAAAGGCTTCTATGGCTTGTAGGGTGGCAACTACCCAAACACTTCCAATCAATGTTAAAAATCACCTAGGATTATGGTTTCTTGAAGCAACTTTTGAGATAGCCAACAGAGGATATTCATTGTGGCAATGTTATTACCAGGAGAAAGATAGGTACAGATAATATAAATGGATTTGAATTTGTTAAGTTGAAGCTAGGTAATAAGAATTTCAGCGTTGGAAACTTGAGGTGGTATATAGTTGAAGGTAGTAATCTGTAGGCCGGATTTAAAAAAGATAGCTACACCGCTACCCTTTTTGGTTGTACGGTCAAGTCGCAAAATATTATAACTGGATGGGATGACTTCATTGTCTTTAGTTGAAGGTTTTAACCAAGTTTCTGTTAAACAAAGAATGTCAAAGGGGTAGACTTCTAGGAGAGCATGGAGTTGTGCAACTTTGTTATTAAGGCTACATATGTTGAGGTGAGCTAATAACAGTGAGTTAAGTGGTTTAGTAAAGGAATGGATAGGATGGGTGTTGGGGATGTGGAGTTGAGTGGTAGTAGCAGTTATAGGGCCTGGGTTTGGATGAATGTCACCATCTTTCAAAAAGAGGTGTAGTGGGAACTTATATAGAGTTAGAGACTTTCTGGGCTTGGGAGAGTCATATCTAATGTGGGTAATCCTATGATATTTTGCTGGTAGATAGCTAGGTGTGGATGTTATATTAACATGGTTAGTGAGAATACATAGAGAAGGAGAGGTAGATAGTGTGTTGGGGTGGAGAATGTGTGGATATATTGGGTGTTCATAGGAGGTTAGCAGGTAAGCTAAAGTTAGGGGTGGTAGAAGTGTAAGTATGAGTAACCTCCTGTAAGAGGGTTGAGGAGGGTAGCATATGCATCTGGCAGGGTAAGTTGTTAGGTTCTAGTTATAGGTTTGGAGGTATGCTAAGTGTGGAAGGAAATAGGTGTAGGGTGTGGTAGGTGAAATTAGAAGTGGTAATTGAAAGTAGGGAAATTTGTGTTAATTAACAATGGGAGGGGCTATGATTAGTGTAAGAGGGAAAGGGTGTGGTTAGATGGTATAAGAGTAGTACCCCTGGGGGTGGGTGGGAATTGGGGGTAGGGTAGGGGAGCAGAGTGAGCCCGCAGGGCAAAAGGAGTGGGTAGAGACAAGTGAAGGAGAATCTAGAGAATAAACTATCAGCAATGCTGATAGTTAAAGGTAAGTATGTGAGTCAGGAGTGGGAAAGATCAGAGGTATATCAGGATTCTATGAGATTAAAAAAAAGAACAGGTGAGAGTATACAGTTGAAGTAAAGAGTGAGTGAGAAAATAGGAGCAGGTCTAAAACCTAAGGGGTATTGGTGTAATTGCAGAGGAAAATACAGGAGGATAAAGCAGGTTAACCAAACCTGGACTACCAATGGTCTTGTTAAAAATTGTCACACTTACATAAGGACTGTTATTAATGTACCTATGCATTTTATAACTTCCACATTTGGACATTTTTGTTCTATAGCAATCACTTTTCTATGCCTTTCCAGTTTCCACCAATTCTTCTAAATTTTTTCCCCACTAAAAATAAAACAAGCTGTCTCACCTAGCTGTTTTAGTTCTTTTGTAAAAATTAGGTTCTATATATAACTTTTTAAGTATTAACATTTTGCTAGCTTCACTGTCATGTGAAACCATTATTGCTTCAAGTTTGGTGCTTTCACCTTCTTTACCAAATTCAGTCCTATGGGTGCCACCCAGAATCAATACATATCTGGTCCCCCTTCCTTCGGATTCAGTTTTCCTTGTATCCTCCAATAATCCCTTGGGGTCATTCTTTTTCATTAACATTTTACTTAACATTTCAATCTCAACATTAAATACTTGATCATCGGTAATAAATTGTGACAAACATACCATCTGCACTTTCACTATATTCTTTTTAAATATGGGTGGTAGCTGTCAAAGTGTAAATAGGAACTGAAAAACTATCCTTACAAAAAATGGTGGAAGAAAAACTCCTTTTAATGAAGTCTTTATACACAGTTATGTTTAAATAATTAATCCTGTCAAAAGCTATGGTGTAAGTAAATTTCAGAAAATCAATAGAACCAATAAAATAATCAATAAACTCTCTCAACTGTAGTTCATACTCTCCCTATAAGATAAGAATGACATCTAAAAATCTGCAATGTGATTAAACAAATTTAAATAATGGTGAATTGAACAGAAATTGCTTTTCCCATTCACTTAAAAGAATATTAGCAAAAATTGGGGCACATTTTGCCCCCAGTACAACCCCAGTACATTAGTGTAAAAAATTCACTTTCAAAAAGCATAAAGTAGTTTTTCAAAACCATATCCATAGATTAATTCATGACCAATGTTTGATTGTTGTTATACTTGCTTATATCTCTCATGACATCTATAAAATGTTCTAGTCCTATTCTAATGGGGTTGACAGAAACTAAATGTATTGCATCCACAGTGACAAACACAATATTTTCCTTAAATAAAACGTTGTTGGGTATTTCTAAGTACCACAAGTCACGTAACGCATAGTCAAATTGCTTGAGTTTACCTTTCCATTTCATATCTACAAATGTAGCTAAAAATCAGTTTTTGACAGATGCGGAGCTACTATTGGTTTAAGTGGGAGGTTGTTATTTTTGTGGATTTTTGGTATTCCAAATATTGAGGGAATCAAGGTTTTTTCAACCTTGGCAAATTCATACATTTCATCATTAATAACTTTTTGATTTTTCATATCTGTTAAATAATAATCAAGCTTAGCATAAGAAATGTTAACTTCATTCTTTGATACCTTTTTATATACATTTTTATCATTTAAAATTTCTTATATGATGCTTGAGCAATCCACATAATCCATAATAACAACTCCCCCACCCTTGTCTGGTTTTATAACTCTTATATTCCTGTCCCTCATAATGTCATTTAATAAAGCCCGTTCTTGACTCAAGTGAGGTTATTAATGTATTTCCTTTCCTTTCCACATACATTTCTAGTCTGCTTGCCACAAACATTTTCAGAAGTGCTAAGCAGAGGGTGGGAAAGGGGACTATATAATCTGTTTTCCTAAACAATGGACCAGCATTGTGAACCATAGAACTTTCTTTTTGGTCTAATAGCAACCTTAAATTCAAATTACGAGTAAACAATTTCAAATTAATTGTTCTTTTGACCACATCAGTTTTAAAATTTTGGGTACAAACTTAAAACTCTTTTTAAGCAAGTTCAAATGGCCTTCACCAACTTCCAGTTGACTGAGGTTAAAAATCTTAAAATCATTATAACCGCAAACATTATTATCAGTCACTTCTGTCATTTATTTCTGTTAGCCTTGTGAACCTCTCTCTCTTTCATCTGGTTTGCTAACCTCTTGGATCTGCGAATCTCCACTGTGCCCAAAATATTCTCAGTAAAACCTGTTTCATCTTGAATGGGACCATCACCATTACAGTTTTACTCCGTTTCCCTTCCTTCACTGAAAAACACCATAACCACTCCCATCAAAATTAACATTTTTAGCACTGGGAGTAGAATAAGCTTTCTTCATTTCATATTCATGTTTGTCCCTAAAAAAATGTATTTTTGTTTCCTTTCCTTGCTGTAAATCATTGCCCTGTCAATGTTCCTAAAAATATTTTCATATTCACATTTGTAGAAATTGATCAAGTCTTTCTCCAAATTAGCATTTAAAACCTTAATATCTTGGTCTAATTTAAGAAATCTACAATAATTTTCCTTGGTCATAAGTCTCATTAAATCACAGCCCATTCTATCCCAAAGCTTAATAAGTTCATTGTGAAATATAGAAAATGGCTGTGTCCCATGAGGTATCTTCCAAAATCTTAAACCTCTACGGTCCCTTTTAACTTTGGCATTTTCTGGTAAATAGCAGTTGTACATGTGTAAGTTCCTATATTGCAATAACAGGTACTCAAAATCTTTAATTGAAAGTTGAATGGTTGTATTAAGAAGGCACTGACATCCTGAAGGTGTAAACCATAAGATTTTAACCAGTTTTCCAGCAAAAAGTTTCACTCTTTCCATACCTCAGTTATGTGAATAGACTGTATGACATTGAATTTTCCAAAGTCTCATCTTGTACTTTAAAATACTCATATTCCAAACACCTTCTCTGCTTAACTGTTAACCTGGAAGTACTCGCATGATGTCCTGTTACATATCTCATAAACTGATGATTGTATACTCATGGGATGAAAGTGCTTAGTGTATGTATTTATTTGCCTTTATTTTTCAATAAACTGGTTAAAACTGCAGTCCAGTTGCAGTGTTCCCTGCCATTTTCTTTTCATGGCCAGATTGTGCTTTTGGATTACTTTTAATTGTACACAAGACAAGGTTAATTACATTGAGACTATATTTTTAAGTCACAAGATGGTTCTGTTTCAGCTGTTTATTGGAAACCAACATCCAGTAATGTATATTTGTATTTTAGAAGTTTTAATTCCATGATGCCCTGAAGGCCTGTAGTAGCCTGAACTAATTTTTGATCTTGTTTTTTCTTTCTGAATTAATTATAATTGTGCAGTCCATTCTAAAAGAGTAAGATACAATCTGTTACCCGATGATGTCCTACCTGAGTCTTTCACATTTAGACTACTCCTTTTGACTTTTCTAGCATGGTATGGGCAATTTTAGGAAGAAAATCCCCTCATCTTAATTGATATCTTTTAAAGCACTATATAGATGTTAAAAGTATCCAAATGTGTGAGTGTATTTGTATCAAGTTATTTTTATAGCTCTTTTCACAATGCAAGGTCATGCTATTATTTTCCCCTCAAACAGTGGTATAATGTCTATATAATTTATCTGACAGACAGTTCTTTAGTTAGCATTAGATTTATCTCTTGGAATCTTAATGGCCTTAAGGTACAAAAAATGGCACCTTTTCTACAGTTTGAAAGTAGCACACAACATAATATAGGTGCTGCTTGTCTGATCTGGATAAAACAGATGAACATTCGGCGGTTCATTTCAAGCAGCTTTATTACACAAAAACACATCAGAAATGAGGCTTTGTAACTTAAAGTTATAAACAGACTGACTACCACACTCATACATGTTAACACTCTGGTTGTTCTCTCAAAATGGCACTGCTGCCTGCATGTGCTCACTATTTATATGCATGTGCTTACATCTGGAAATGTTTCTTAATGGTACATACACACACTCTGATCTATATCCTCCCTCTTTGAGAAACAGTCCACATATAAAATGTTAGTATTCAATGACATGCAATTTACAGAAATGATCTTTTGACATACAGTTATACAAAACTAATTATTTGACATGCAATTATACAAATTCAGACACACATAAAACACTTAAGTCCAGGTTGCTGTGTATTTTTGCACTAGGTCTAAAAATATGACCTGACCATGTAACATAAAGGTCAGAATTAGATCTAGCAATGGAGACTGTCTTTAAGGAATGTTCATCTTTGGGGATATCTGAGACATCATCAGGAATGGGAATGGACAGTGTGATATGTTCTTCAGTAAGAACATTATCAGGGTTGCTCTGAGATCTAGAGTCTGTATCACAGGTACAGCTGCAGTATCATTTCTGATACAGGAAGAACATGTCTGTGGTTTCTCCTGTACTCTATACCCTAAGATTTCATTAAGTAGGATCTCGGTTTGATACATACACCTCTCACTTGACCGATTTGATCAAAGCCTTTTGCCGATTGCACCCTTACTGTATCTCCTTCTTTTAACTGACAAAGAAATCTGCTCATGTTATCATAGTTGGACTTCTGAGAAGAATGCTTCTTAAAAAGTTGGGATTGGATTGGTCTGTTGGTTTTAGCATTAGGCACCAACAAACTAGAACTGATAGGCAAGGTTGTGCTGGTTTACCTAAGTAGAAGTCTCTGGGCAAGTGAGCCTAGTAGGTTGTCATGGAGTATATTTCTGAGATTGATTAAATTCAAGAAGATATCAGTATTGTCATGCTTTGACCTCTCCAGTAATTGTGTTGTACTCTGTACTGCCCATTCAGCAAGTCCATTTGACTGTGGATATTCAGGACTGCTAGTAACCTGGATAAAGTCCCACTCTTTAGCAAATCTCTGAAACAGCTGACTGGTAAACTGAGAACCGTTGTCAGAAATAACTTTGTGTGAACTACCATGGGCTGAGAAATGACATTTCATCTTAGTAATAACAGCACTTGTCATTTGGTTATGTAGCAAATTGATCTCAAACCAGTTCGAATAGGAGTCTACCAACACTAAGTAATGCTGACTGTTCCACTCAAATATGTCAGTTGCTGCTTTTGACCAAGGTAGTTCAGGAATTTGGCTTAGCTGAAGTGGCTCTTTTTGCAAATGCGGCTTAGTACTGTTGCACACTGAACAAGAAGAAAGCACATTTTCAATGTCTTTTGCTAGACAAGGCCAAAATACTAGCCCTCTTGTCCTTCTTTTGGTAGAATTGGAACCTGGGTAGCCACAATGCAAAATCTGAATGTATTCTCACTGTAAGGAAGTAGGAACAACACTTTTGGACCTTTGAAAATAAAACCATGTTCTATCAGCATCTCATCTCTATGGAAAGTAAAGTTGTACTACTGGCGGTACACAGTATTGCTTTGATGACCATCCTACATTGATAAAGTGGTTAAGCTTTTGCAAAATTGGATCAGTCTTTGTATGATCTCTCAGCTTATCAAGTCTCATCATAGAAAAATTACGCACTTCCGTGACATGAAAGTCAAAATTCTCCATATCAAGGTGTTCTGTGGTATTTCTGGATGATCTTGATAAGGTATCAGCCAGTTAAAGAAGTTTACCCCTCATCTAATCCATTTTGAAATTATACTTTTGCAGTTTGAGCATCACTCTTTGTAGTCTTGATGGAGATGAATGCATAAGCTTCTTTAAAATAGTAATTAGAGGATGATGGTCAGTTCTATCTGAATAGCTCAGCCATAAATATAATCATGGAACTTCAAACATGCAACACAGTTGGCCAAAGTTCCTTCTCAATTTTAGCATACTGCATCTCAGTTTGGGTAAGAGTTCTAGATGCACAGGCAACAGGTCTGCCCTCTTGAAGAAGAACTGCATCAAGACTGAACTTTGAAGCATCACAGGAAAGAACTACTGCTTTGTGGACATCATAATATCTTAATGTAGATGGGCTAGCAATTGGCTGTTTGAGGTTATCAGATGCTCTCTGGTGTTGTTCTAACCATGATCATGCAACATTTTTGCATGTCAGCTCTCTTAAAGGGGCTGATAACTCACTAAAGTCAGGGATAAATTTGCCCAAATAGTTAACCATAAAAAGAAAACACTGTAGAGCCTGGACATTGTCTGAAGCTGGCATCTCAAGAATGGCTGCTTGCTTGGAAGGATCTGGTTGTAAGCTTGTACTGGTAAATAAATGATCTGCATAAATAACGTCTGGTAGTCTGAATTTGCACTTCAGAGGATTGAACATTAAACTCACTTCACACGCTCTGTCCAGAACTTTCCTGAGGTTTCTGTCATGCTCTGCTTCACCATTACCTCCAGCCAGTAACTCGTCAACTATTATTGCACACTGGTAGCCTGAAAAATAATTTGCTCCATTGCACACTGAAAGACTTCAATGGGAGAATGTATCTCAAAAGGCATCTTGAGGAATATCTATCTACCAAATGGGGTACTGAATGTAGTCAGTAGTGAAGATTTGTGATCAAGCATCACTTGCCAAAATGAACTCTTTGCATCTAAGACAGAAAAAATAGTGGCATTTGGCATGAGGGTTGCAATCTCCTCAACTGTATATGTAAGATGATGCAGTCTTTTTAATGTCTTGTTCACATTTCTTAGGTCAATGCATATTCAAATTTTATTTTAATTTTTCTTATGAACAGCTATCATGGTAGACACCCACTCAGTTGGTTCTGTGACTGGACAAATCAGACCTTTCTGCACCATTCTGTCTAACTGAACCTTGACTTTGTTCTGCTTAGCTATTGGAACTCTTCTTGCCAGTCTTACCACTGGACTGACCTCTGGGTCTACTTTCATGGAGTACACAACTGGAAGTTTGCCTAGCTTGTTATAGAAACCATCATCATACTCTGAGGAAATAGCATCCGTAAAGCTGGAACTGGGACATGTGGTTACATGATGTACTTCTTTGGAAAAAGAAAGCAGTTTCCTACTCAAACTGTCTCTGAGACCTAATAATGACTGCACAGGTCTTTGGACTACATAAAATTGCAAGCTGTAAGTATTCCCAGCCAAATAGAATGAAAGCACTACTGAACCTTCAGTTTGAATCTCGTTACCTCCATAAGCAACAAGCTTTGCACAACTGCCCAAATTAAGTTGCTTATCAGCCCTCACTTTAGCAAATGTTTCTGCAGACTTAATATTACACTTTGAGCGAATGTCTACTTTGAGCTCTGTGGGCTTACCATTGATCAGGACACTACAAAATACTCCATTATTTGCCAATAAATCTACTGCATTAACATTTTCACCAACTACTGTTACACCATCTACATAGTAGCGTTGCAAATTTCTATATGATCAACTTCCTTTTTTGAGTGACCTTTCTTAACAACTGAATGAGGCTTGCTTGATTTACAAATTTTTGAAAATAGTTCCATGTTTACACTTGTGGCATTGCTGACTGGATGTTAAGCACTTCTCTCTTTTAGATTCATGGTTGGCACCACAATTACAACAGTTAACAATAAGACTTGACTTGGGTTTTTCTGACTCACTCTTATACTGTACTGAGCGTCCCCTTTTTTATTGAACTAGTCTTGGAACTTGCTAGTAAGCTACAGGTTCTCTCTGCCAAACCCATAGGGGTTGCTGCTGCCATGTGCTTAGCATACAACATGTAACAAGCAGAAACAAGACTATCTGTGTTTGCTCTAGAGGCTGTTGAAACCATGTTGTTGTCACTTGTAAGTATACTTGTGTGCCTTTCTGTGAGCTCATGGAGTTGACAGATCTCTATGGCTTTGCTTAATGTTAAATCACTGTCACAAAGCAAAATCTTTCTTACTGCAGCACTATTAACACCACACACAAGCCTGTCCTTTATTAACTCATCTTTCAAATCACCAAATCTGCATGTTTTAGCTTTATTTCTCAAGTCATTGGAATAAGCTGAAAAAGTTTCACCTGGCTTTTGGTCTCTTTTATAAAATAAGTGCCTTTTTAATGCAAAATTTGCCTGGAAGTTGCACATTTCTCTAAATTTATATTTTAAGCACTCCATGGATTCAGCTGGTACCACAATATGTCTGTTTCCCCCCTCTCCTGCATATACTCCTGGTGCATACACAAATGAACGCTCTCTTTCAATAGCTTCTGACCCAGCTAAGTTAAGCAAAATGAATGCATTCATATGTGCATCTTTGCCAGAAAAAGCTGCTTGTATGAAAATTTAATATTCTTTCTCAAATACTCTTCAATTATCTGCTATATTATGATCAAACACAAGTGGACCTGGTCTGCAAAATGCCTCTGCCATATCGACACAGAGTAGTGAAGGTGCTTGAATATACTCACATACATATATATACCAGAACGTTATGCCAGTACTTGTGATTATGCCCAGAAGCACAACAAATTCTGAAATAACTGCACTTTGCCAAATAGGTCTCTGTAGCACAAGACTACACTTAAATCATTGTACTTTATGAAACCACTCCTTAGCAGTGTAAGAAATACTTTGAAATAACTGTACTTTACAAATAAACTGTACACAGCAGAAGCAGCTCAGAGTAAGAAACACTTCCAGATGAATGCACTTTGCAAATAAGCTGTAGACAGCACAAGAACCTTTCAAAATGGCTGTACTTTGCGAAATAACTCTGCACAGTGTAAGAAACACTCTGAAATGGTGTATTTCTATGAATAAATGCACACAGCACAAGAAACTCTTCGAAATGGCTGTACATTGACTGCACCTTTCAATATAACTGTATTTTGCACACAGCAAACTCTTTAAAATAATTGCACCGTAAGAAAGCACACACTCTGCAAACACTTTGCAAACTCTGAGATACTTCAACCAACTCTAGTTATGCTTTGAGTGGTTTTGGTCAATGCAGACTAGTAGTTTTGTGCCCAAACATGGTCTTTTACTAAAAAGCATGCAGTTACTTTGCTCTTTAAGATTAATTTGCCCTTTTTATTGTACTTGTTATGCCCTTTTATTCTCTTATGTTTATTATACTTTTCTTGTGCTGATTTTACTGTAAACATGGTCGTTATGCAATCCAAAGGTAATTCTGAGCTTAATATGAATAGGTCTGCTAGCTTTATCAAATATTGTGGTTTCAAACATTTAATTTAATTAATAATGTGGTTTGTGCCTTTTCGTCTGTTTAATAATACATTTTTGTGCTACTCGTTTGATTAATAATGCATTTTGTGCCTTATAAATGCACCGTTTCATTTTCTTTGCCAAATAAATCATTTGTGCAGTTTTCTTTACCTTTAGCTTGTTTCTGGCCCTTTTTTGTTTGTCTGAGCTCCGTTTCACAAAACCTGCTTAGTCTGCATTCACCTTCAACTCTGCACCTTATGGCTCAAAGAAGCTGTTCTTCTAATTACAGTTCTGACACCATGTCGCTCATCTGGTCAGGATAAAAGAGACAAACATTTGCGGGTTCATTCAAACAGCTTTATTACACGCAAACACATCAGAAATGAGGCTTTGTAACTTAAACTTAAATAAACTTATAAACAGACTGACTACCACACTCATACATGTTAGCACTCTGCCTGTTCTCTCAAAATGGCACTGCTGCCTGTACGTGCTCAGTATTTATATGCATGTGCTTATATCTGGAAATACTTCTTAAAGGTACACACACATGCTCTGATCTACAATAAGTCCACCCTGGTTTTTCCCTCTAGTAACAATACAGTTCACAGTCAGTTGTGATAATCATGAAAAAAGTAACTAGCAGTCTATCAAGAGACTGATTTTTACAATATGTGAATTTATCCAGTTTTTCTAGCAAATCGATTATAATTGGTTCTCTTTATGCATTATGTCAATGTAGGATGCATTTCTTCCATAAATTAAGTAATAACTTGAATTCATTTAAGAATTTCTGACTTGTCATCACATGGGTACCATATAAAATATGACTTTAATCAAAGACTGGACAAATTTATGATAAGACAAAACACAAATCATGCTTTAATAATTGCGACCTATTTTAAGTCAAGTTTACCAAACATAAAAGCTTATGTTCCTCAGCATGAAATAGAATGTTGCCAAGAACTGATGTTTCCATATTTTTTAACCAAAAAAACAAGAAAAAACAGCCGCAAGGTACCAAAATGAGACCAATAACCAAATCCAAGGTACCAACAGACCAGAAGCCAGCCAGAAGCCTTTTAAAACCAATTTAATATGTGCACAAAACACAAAGTGAACACATAAATGCAAACACTTAAAATACAACACTGTATTTTAAGTGTTTGCGTTTGTGTTCACTTTGTGTTTTGTGCACATATTAAATCGGTTTTAAAATGTTTCTGGCTGGCTTCTGGTCTATTGGTACCTTGGATTTTGATATTTTTAACCAGTTAACATCAAGTGCACAAAAGATATAAAATGACTTTTTATCAGATTTACACCTTATCATTTGAATGTTAGATGATCATCAACATAGTTTTAATAGGGTTATTAAAAAACAGAAAAATGTCAACCAATTTGTGTTTGTGTGTGTGTGTGTGTGTATATATATATATATATATATATATATATATATATATATATATATATATATATATTTATATATATATATATACACACATAAAGAAGGAGATGGGAGCTCTGTATAAGTAGGTAAAAGCTAGAATGAGAGGGACTGCAGCCAACTGATGCAGAGTGTCAGTGGTAGTGTGTGACAGAAGAATGTCAAAGAAGCTGAAAGGTAAGGTGTACAAAACATGCGTGTGACCAGTACTACTATATGGTACAGAAACCTGGGTAATGAAGTCAGAATAGTTGAGAAATCTAGAAGTGATAGAGGTGAAGTGTCTGAGAGAGGAGGGAAGCAACAAGGATAAGAAGAGTAGAATCCCAAGTAGCTATAATTATAGAAAGGTCAATATAGGCTACAGTGGTTTCATCACACATATAGGAAAGCACAAAACAATCTGGGGAAGAAGATGGAAGAAGATATAGGGAAGACCATGCAAATACCCCACATGGGGGGGTACAGAGGGGCTTGCCCCCTGCAGAAATGTAGTAAAAGTGTGTTTGGTAGTTTGGTGTCATTATATGTGGAGGGGATGTTATTTTCTTGTGATTTGTAGTGTTAAATGTGATGAAATTCAATGTTATGGGTTTTAGATGTTCTGGTCTCAATGTTATGAAATTAGATGTTATGGGTTTTAGATGTTTCAAAGTAGCCCCATATATATATATATATATATATATATATATATATATATATATATATATATATATATATATATATATATATATATATATATATATGTGGTACTTACGTATTATTGCAACCACATTTTCATGCTGCGATAATTGACGTAAAATTGAACGGACGTTTGGTCTTACCTTATAAGGTCTGTCTGATATGTGTTTTACAAGAAAGTTCAAACATTTTTAAGGTGTGATGTAAGGCTAGGTTGTAAGCAGAGTGCTTGGTAAAGCAGTCACCATTTTATTCCACTGCTTCTTCACCGACTCTGCGGTGGCTTGACTGGAGAAACTAGCTGCAGTCTCTGTGCCCTTTTACGTGCATCAGAAGAATGTCTGATGGGAAGCAAAGACAATCAAGGGAAACTTTTTTAAGCAGAAAACAGCAGTACTGCAAAATCTTTTGCATCTGCTAACTTCCTTTCATTCCCCCAATGCTAGTCTCACTTTATGGATCAATTATATTAGATAGTTTAATCAGATGTTTAAATGATTTTGCAGTACTGCTGCTGTTTTTGACTCGAAAATCCCCTTTATTGTCTTTGCTTCCTGTCAAACGTCTAATCCTCCAAAGGATTAGCTAGCCAAAAATTGCAAGCAACGTTTGAAAACACATACTCGTTTTACAAACCAAAAAAAAGAAAAATCCACCAAAATAGTGTTTAACAGTCTACTACCCTTCCCGATCACGTTGTAAGGAGTCAGACAGGGTATACTGCTTTGGCTTTTTGTTTCCTGATGCTTTCTGTTGTCAGGGCAAAGGCTGAGAAAATGGAACACGGAAAGTGTGGAATGGGGGAACTTGCTTAACTGACATCTTGAGACACTGGCAGTAAATGGGGAAACCTATCATTTCAAACCTTAATTTTTTTCATCTGAAGTGAGAAACCTTCCTAAAAACAAGAACACATTAAAGAAAACGTGCGTCTGAGGTTTTCTCATACTTAATCGGTCCCAGTTGACACAAGGGAAAGCAACCACCATTCGCTTGAAAATTTGGTTGCAGTACCATATATATATATATATATATATATATATATATATATATATATATATATATATATATATATATATATATATATAAAATTTAATACACACACACACACACACACACACATATATATATATATATATATATATATATATATATATATATATATATATTTAATGAACTCTATTGTCCTTCTTATCTGTTATTTTATCCTGCACTATTTCATTATAGATTTTAGCTATTGTTGAAATTACGGCACTGGTAGTTCACTGTGATTCTGTAAAATATCCTTCTCGGCAGCCTTAATGAGCTTTCCACCTTCCCTGACCTCTCTGCGGTTATTCTGTTCCTTTACATCCCTACTGGCATATGGACCTTACTGTTCTGCCATTTTGCAATATCCTACTGAAGAACTTCTCCATGCCACAATCCTCTATTTCCTACTCCATTAAGAAGGATTCACCTCTCATGAACCTGCCTTCACTTGCAGGTATACCTACAGGAATTTTTTCAGTACTGCTTTAATTTCTCTTTTTTGTAAATTATTCCTTCATCATTCCCATGGTCTTCACAATTGGAATCTCTCTTATCTTTTCAGTTTCAACATTTAGGCTAAGTGTTACCTGATTCTCTGCCTGTACCTACTGAATTCATATAATCTTATCTTATCTTTTCCAGCAATTATTTTTCCAACTGCATGAATCAGTGTTTTTAACCTATTTATCTCTATTTGCAATGTACCCATCTTCCTGATTCATCCTTTTCTCTTTCCTGACAGACTTGCATTTTCTTTTATTCCTTTTCTCAGCTTTTAAATAAAACCATCAACATAATTGGATGCTACTTCCCACCTGGCCAAAACATCTCTCCACTAGAAAACCTTCTCAGCTGGTCTACCCACCATCTCCCCCAAGAAACTATAATTTTAGGTGATTTCAATATTGACTGGCAGTCCTATTCTGGCAACCATCCAACCCATCATGTAAATCTTCATGGCTTTACCCAACTAGTCCAGTCGCCAACCAGGGTAAATAAAAACTCCAGCAAGCACACTACCCTGGATTGGATACTAGTCAGTAAGAGCCCCCAGTCATATATAATAGGCTGCTTATCAGCCTCAGTGATCACTCCCCAACATTCCTACTCATAAAATACTTATACCAAGCTAAACCTGTCATCTACCATCAAATACATAAAAAACTAAACTTTAACCCACTCAGATTCATCTCATCCCTCAAAGAATGTAACTGGCATCCTTTAAAGTACCTCCGTCTTGATGACGCAGTTGAATTTTTTAATACTACCTTCCTGAGCATCCTTAATTACCATGCCCCCATAAAGACCTTCCAGAACCAAAGCACAACCCTCCCCATGGCTACAGAAAACCACTAAGTCAGAAATGAAAAACAGGGATAAAGCCTGGGAGCACTGGCACAAAACCAAAACCCCACCAACTAGACAGAAATTCCTAAAACTACGCAATAGAGTAAAAAAACGAATAAAACAGGACAAATTCCAATACTACCAGTCTGCCCTAGACTCCTCCCAACACAACCCCAAACAATTCTGGTCCTCCATAAACTCCATCCTCCACCCAAGTAAGTCAGTACCCGTACTCCTAACATCCCTCATTCCTCCAAAAATATTGCTACCTCATTCAACACACACTTCACACAAACCATGCTATCACTAGCTAAACAACACATCCCCCTCCCCTCCAACCCACACCTTCAGCTAGTAATCTCCCCACTGCCTTCTGTTTTTCTCCTGTACCTACCTCCAACATAAAAAAACTCTTAACTAAACTTAAGCTCACCAAATTAGCAGCAGACAACCTCCCAAGTGAATACCTATAAATTGCAGCTGATGCTCTGGCCTTACCCAGTGTCCATCTTGATTAACCGATCTCTGTCAGAAAGTTACGTTCCCACACTATGGCAAGTTTCACATATAATTGCCTTTCACAAAGGCGGCCCCTCCACAGAACTAACGAATTACTGCCCCATAGCTATTCTCTCTCAACTCTCCAAAATACTAGAGAAATGCATTCACTCTCAGGTCTCAGACTACCTCCTTCCTAACAACCTCCTTTCCTATACTCAGCATGGTTTCTGACCAAACCATAGCACCACCACTGCCTTACTCTCCTTTACTAACACTATCCTTCAGCATAAAAACAATGGCTTTCTCTCCTCTGCTACTTTCCTAGACCTATCTAAAGCATTTGACATGGTCCCACACAAACAACTCATCTCTGTCCTCAATAACCTATCCTTCTCTCAATCAGTCACCAACTGGTTTAGAGTTACCTGTTTGACTGCCAACAATCCGTTGTATGGAAGAATGACATATCTCCCCAACTGCCTGTCTCTATAGGGGTTCCCCAAGGATCCATTCTTGGACCCCTACTCTTCTCACCAATAATCTAGCCTCTGCCACCAAACATGGCACACTAATACAATACTCAGATGACTCAACCATCATCTGCTCAGCCCTGTCCCTACCCAAACTGCAAAAAGTCACGCAGGAAGCCTTTTCCTCTGTTGAAACTTGGTTATCTGATGCCTAATTAATACTCAACCCAAACAAAACTAAACTACTCATCTTCCAACCCACCAAACATACTCAAAGCAACTCTCACTTTACCATCACAGCAAAAGACAACACCACTATACACCCAACAGAACACACCAAATTGCTAGGAGTGGAAATAGACAATAAACTAAAATTTGACATTCACATATCCATGACCATAAAAAAAGTCCACAAAAAACTATGAGCGTTATACAGATATAAGCAACTTCTCACCAAAGCAGCAAATATTTCAGTAGCAAATTCCCACCTTATCTCCACCCTACTTTATGCCTCTCCAATATATACCAACCTAAGGCAATGAGATCTAAACAAGCTAGAGACCTGCTACAGCAAAATCACCAAATTTGTCACAGGGGCATCCTACCGTAGTCACCACTGTTTCTCACTTGCTGAACTGGGCTGGCTTGAACTCCCTCACCTCCTTCAATGGTATCAACTCTAACTCGCCCACAAATTAGTAAACCATCCACTAAATGCCCCATCCACCCAGAATCTACTCCAACCCTATCACACCACCAGTCCAGACCACTAAGATCCAGCAACAAAAATCACTTGCAGATCACTAAAGCCAATAACTCTGCTGGTGAAACACTATTCTCTAGCGACATAGCCAAATTATGAACTCCCACCCACAATTATCTCCATACCATCATAGCCGGCCTTAGGCATAGGCCAACTAGGCGGCCACCTAGGGTGCCAGTCTAGCAGGGATGCTTTTCCAGTATTTATTTGGTGTAGGTAGACCAGGATAGGGGCACTGAGTGGTGTGGGGGAGGGGTGCTGTGGAGCCTTTTTGCCTAGGGCACCAGTTGATCTAAGGCCGCTTCTGCATACCATCATGCACCCACTTCAAAACTTTACTAAAAGCACACCTAAAAACATGCTGGCTATGCCTTTGCAACTCCCACTCTAATATCACCCACCCCATCCAACCACTACCTTTCTTTCCACCCCACTAACTACCTTGATTATAGCAAGCTCGGATGCTCATAAGCCTACTACTTATTATACAACAGGAACTTCTTATTGTAACAGTTGTTAATGTCTGTTATGTACTTCGCAGATAAAGATTCTAGTTGTCTACTGATGTACTATGTTCTTACTCTGTAACTATGTTTGTAATTAATTGCTATGTTAATCAAATTGTTAATCACTATGTAAATCCAATGTAACTGTCTGTATATTTTAACTGTGGGGCTTTTCTCCCCAGGCCTCCGCTGAAAATGGACCTACGTCCAGTCGGACACTCCCAGTCAACAAATGTAAATAAATAAATAAAAAGCTGTGTCATCCCTTCTCCAGGAACATTAATGTCTCATTCCTATTTTGCTATATTCACATTTAAGGACGTCTGACCGAATGTGCACTACAGCATTCTTTTCTGATGGATTCTCCACTAGTATTTCTTCTAGGATCTCTTCACCTGTTCTTTCCCTCTCCATACTATACCATAACCAACATTACTATTCTCATCATGTCTGTTTCCCCTTTGAGGCTTCTACTTTATGTTTTTATTGTAATGCATACATAATCTGATATGTCAGTGTTTTGTATCTTTGCCTGAAATATATCCAGACCAGTATTTCTATTTTAAATATGAAGACAGATATACTATTTGTTGATAAACTGAGCATGAAAATATTACTAGCTGGCCCATTTATAACCTTGAATACATGAGGTCCCTGCTTACTAGTTTATGAGCATAAAAAAGTGAGTTAAAATGTTTGAGTTTCTAAACTGCATAAAAGTGTATTAGATAAGAAATGCTGGCACACACAATTTTTACAAATCAGCGATAAAGACTGCAGTCAGAACCCCTGGCTTGCCCTGAAGATATTCTTAATAGAATTTACTCTCAACATAATAAAATGGAGTAAAAATACTTAAAATTCTGACAAAAGTAACAGCATCTGAGGCAAAGAACATGTTTATTATGATGTGACATTTCTCCCATTGTTACCAAAGATGTTTCTTCATGTGAATGCTCACTATAGATCAGTAACTAATTGTTCTATAATCTGTGTGAGTTTTATTTTTATTATTAAGTGCTGTTTTAACAAGAATAAACAAATGAGCAAGGATGAAGACTTCTGTCTAATCAAGTCATTCATGAACTGAATATTTTGTATTGTAGTACAATTATTAATTAATTGATTAATTAATTGATGTACAATTATGCTCATTAATTTACCAGTTTTATATGTGTTTTGGTTGGCTCCCGTTGAACTGTCATCACTCAAAATGGTGAGTACCGACAAGCTGAAGGAAAAAAAAAAAGACCAAAACTACAGAAGAAAAAATCCTGAGCATCACTCTTTTTTTGCAGGGGGTGCAAGCCCCTGTTCCCTACAACACACGTATAATAACTCTGAGATCACAATATCACAGAGAAAAGGGAATATTCCCAGAAATGTCCATCTGGACTTGAGTCCAATTTTTCGAAATTATGTCTTTGTGTTGCAGGACTCGCTGCTGTGGGTCTTTACATTTCAAATTGTTACTGCTTGGCTCTGTCACTGTAAAAGGTCCCAGCATTTCAAATGGTTACCAATTTTGCTTTGTCTTTTCTACAGAAATGCTGAATAATATTGTAACGCACGTGTTGTGAAATACACATACGTGTTGTATAAGTACATAGATCAAAGATGACATACTTGAATCAGAATGACTTGATTGCACTAACCCAGAATTGCAGTCTTTCATCCCTTACCAAAATAATAATTTAGATGACTTTACTTTGCTTATTTCTGAGAAACAATGTATGTTCTGTTGTTATTAATATCAATGAATCTTTAATCATGAATCATAAACTTCTTCTTTCGGCTTTTCCCGCTTAGGGGTCGCCACAGCGGATCATCTGTCCGCTCATGATTGGCACTGGAGTTTTTTACGGTGTCGAGTTGCCTGCCCAGCACCCAACCTTCCACAGAAGGCACACACACATGCACAAATTCACACCTAGAGACAAATTAGAGTGTCCAATCCACCTACTGCATGTCTTTGGGATGGGGGAGGAAACCAGAGCACCCGGAGGAAACCCAAGCGACTGCAGGGAGAACATGCAGACTACGCACAGAAGGCACCCCAGCCGAGAATCGAACCAGAGAACCTCTTATTGTGAGGCTTCAATACTAACCGCTGCACCACCGTGGCCGCCCAATCATGAATCATAAACAGTGAGTGCAAATCAATCTTTCTAACGTTTTATATAGCACATTCATCAGTTATGGTGCATATTAGGTAAATAGTAAGCATTATTTATTTCCATATCTTGCAAGGAGAAATGGTAGTTAATAGCTAACACTTCATGAGTTATTCATTTGTTTGAGTAAAGTAGGTAGCACAGTTCACTTTGAATTTGCCATTTTGTCTATATCCAGAGATGAACACTAATTAAAATCTGTCTTACATTTTTCATGCTTTCCTTTTATAGCTATAAAAAGTAAAAACCAATTTACTTCTTTTTTCTGATATTAAAAGGACTTGGACTCCTGTCAAACCCCCTGGCATCACAAATTTTACTTTAAATTTTAGAATTATCTGTTCATTCAGATTTGCTTTGTTTGTAAATGGCTAACATCATTAATACTCCTCAAATAGCTGTGTGCAACAGTAATGTAATTTAAACTGATGAGCTGCCTATCTTGCTGTCAGAAAATACAGGAGGAACTGCAAAGCAAAATGATTTTTAATTCACTAATTTTCTGCCTTGTATTTGCCTTTCAAACACAATATGAAATAGCACATTACTGTGATATACTAAATGAGAATTTACTGAGAAGGACTTTCCAGATGTTTCAGAGTTCTATATATTTTCATCCAGATCTTTATAATTTGTGCACGGAATCTCTTTACTTTGGCAAGCACACATTTGGCAGAAATGCTGTCTCATCTTCTTCAGTAGGAGTGTTTGCACAAACAGCCTGCTTAGACTTTCACAAACTTACAATGTCCCTAAACATTGTAATACCTAAAAAGTGCACTACATTTCTGTCAGAAACCACTTTAGACTAAATTAAGTCTGATACAAAAAAATGGACAATAAATCATCATGGTGAGAACACAAGCGTTATGTAATCCATAGCCCAAGTAATATGCTTCCCCATAGAAATCTTTCCCTTTAAATACTCAAAACTTTACATAAGCCGAGCATTTTTTTCAGAAATAAAAAAGCTAAAAATAGTAGTCTCTGTTAGGAAACTTCCGATATTATTGAAATACCAGTTGTTAATCGTCCTGAACTGCTAAAGCAAATGAAAGTTAAAAAACACTCCTTGGGATTCAATAATGCCTGCAGTGTGTACACCATTCTGAGTGAACAGACGACACAGACATAACTCACACCTTCTTCCTCCTAATTTTAGTTTTCCTACTGATATTCTTGCAGTTTTAAATATTGACAGGGATTCATAAAGGTTACCACAAAGTGTAGATTACATGTACACTTAGTGTAATATTTCTGGGTAACTAGAAAGCATAAAAAATGTGATATGAATTTTCTTGAACACATATCGTGTACACTTAGTGTAGGCTTTATTGAATCTGTATTTTTATCTATTATAAATATGCATAAATATTATTTTTTTTTCAAGTGGGACGCTTGCCCCAAAGGGACCTTATCTTCCAGAAAGGAGCTGAAATGCCAGCTGCTGCTCTTGTGAAGCTTCTGACCTGCTTCTTCATGAGGTGTCAGTTAAGTACTGAAGATTTTCCACTCTGACTGCTGATTTTCCTTCCTCATAGCAGACCACTCAGTAGTTGGAGTGAAAGTGTGAGATAGAGCAAACGCTTTTGGAAGCTGTCTGGCTGTTGTATCCTAAAAGCTACTGCAGCAGTGAACAATGTGAACATCTACTGTTAAGTACAACATGCACAACTATACTTTACTACTGGGTATTACTGGGTATAGTATCCTGAGTCACATCCGTTGCATATTCTGTGCAAACATTCAAGATACCTGCACATCTGTAAAACAATTATTTTTCATCTTTTTTCCTTTTGGTAATATTTCAGAATTTGTTTTAAGTTTGATGTTGACTTTTTGTTTTTCGGTTTGTCTAATTGCTGTTTTATAATCAGTATTTTCAGTCATGCTAATATGAGAGTGACTATTATATGACGTGCCCTTCAATTATGTTTACTTTTTGTTCATTAATCCATTTCTGCTTTGGACTAGAAGCTGGGCTTTCCAGCATATTATAGATTGTTTATGTAATTTGCCCTAAACCTTTTTCCAGACTTTCCCAACTCCTTTTTCTCATGTTTTTGTTAATGCTCTTTAAGTCATATTTCAGTTTTGCCATAAAAAAATGGCTCCGGTCGTTTGGAAAAATCCTTATAGGGCATGACTGTAGCTTGTAAATGGAATATCTGAGCTCATTTTGAAAAGTGGCATTAGAGAGAAAACATTAGAGCAAGGGTGTAGCCAGGCATACTTTGTGTGCTCTAATGAGTAAATTTTTCTCTGCATTATATCAACATGGCTTTTTTCAGGTCTTATTATGTCTACAACTGTCTAAAAAATGCCTTTAACAACAGATGCAATATTGCTAATCTAAAAACAATAGTTTTAAGAGTTTTAGGGGGAACAGCTGAAAATGTTACTTACATTTATTAAGTGTTTGGGGGGCAGTGTTTTAAGAGTTCTCCATTTTTGAGTGATAGGTGTCTGGGGGGGGGTAGCACTGAGAGCTTGTGAGTACAAAATGGAATTTGCTTGCTACAGCCCTGCGTTAGAGGAAAAAAATAATGCTTTACAAAAACACATTGTTGACTGTGACAGGCAACATGTTTTCAAATTATCTGAATTGGTATTTTATTAGAAACCACAAGGAGGTGAAAATGTGATATATGCAGAGTCAATTGACTATACATGTGTTGTGCTTCTATATATTCCCTGATTCATCTGAAAGATGCTGTTTAATTAAAGTTAGGGCTCAGTTTTAAAACTTTTAAACACTGAAATAATTTTATGTTTTTTATTCATGAAATAAACTGAATGGTGTGCATTCTTATTTTAGATTTAAAGTAAAATACCACTTTAATATATGGCAGTTTTATTGAGCAGATTAAACAGTTTCATGTCTTTTTATCTGTTTAGAAATCTGTTTTGTGTTTATCTCTTAACTACTTGAACAAATAAAAGCTCTTGAAAGTAAATGTTTGTGGTGGTGGATATAATTTAATAGTTAAATCTGTCTGTCCTGAAACTGAGGCTGTCTAAGTTTTTGCTTTGGATTCTGATTTTCTTCAGACTGCCTGCATTAAACTTCTTTTTTTTGTTTTGTTTTTAAGAAAGTATGGTGTGGCCTCCAATATTTCATTGTCATTATTTAGTTTGTGGGACAGTGTTTTGTGTTTTTCCCATACAAAGGAATCCAGTGACACTAACTGGAGTCCATGTGGTAGGTATATACAGGAGATATGTGCTAATTTCCAAGAAAGTATTAGATGTTTGCATTCTGAAAAACTAAGACAATGGCACCATCGCTGTCTTGTCAGACAATATATAGTGTTAATTAGAAATTCAAAGAATAGATTTTGAATTTGAGATTATAAATAGGGAAGCCCTTGCTCAGTGGCTGGGATACAAGATTCTCACCACTATAGCCTGGGTTCTATTCCTGGTTAGGAAAGCTTCAATACATTTAGTCTGGCAGACTAAAGCTCTAACTTGTTAATGAGCTATTTCCTGCACCAAGGGTATAGTATGCGAATATTTCTACAGTAATTTGCCTGCTGTGTGACCTTGAGCAAGTCATTTAGCCAAACAGTGTTTTATGACATTCAGGAATTTGGGCTAGGCTATTTAATACTTAGCAGCTAGCCATGACTCAGAGATACAATATGTCTATAGGACTGATTATGACTATAGCTCCTGTTCTCCATCTTCATAATTGAAAACTGTTGAAAAGTCATGTTTTCTTTTTGTAAGTTCACAAGTGGAAGCAACAAAAGTCAAAGACCCGTGATGTCGTGTTTGCTTATTAATGGGATAATGACTAGCTGAGAAACCTGTATATTTATTTTAATAGAATAATATATTGTCTTGACATCCCTGCAGTCAAAGTAAATTAATTCTAAGGAGGCAAAATGTTAGAGAAAATGGGAACTTTACTTTTATCTTTATTTTAAATGAAATCTTTCTTTATCAAATAAGCATCAGTTTGGACTTTGAAGTTAGTATATGTAAAGCCTGGAGGTGTAGTTAGCAGGTGGGTATATGAGTATGGCCCTATCTTTAAAACCAATTAAATATTGTAAATAACTGTTTTAAAATGTGCTAATCGGTCTGGTACCACTGGAAGTTTTGTTTTTCTATGGTGTTGGGGTTTCACAGACCATTGTTTACATTTTGCTAGGAGTTATTTAACTGGAATTTTTAAATTAAAATTTTTACTCTTGCTGACTTGAAACTCTGTATTTCATTACATAGCCTTCCACTGCATTTGTTTTTTATTCATTAAACCATTTCCATCTGGGAATTTAAGCTGGGCTACCCAGCATGCACATTATAGGCAATTTATGTAGCTTGCTCTATACCTTTTTCCAGACTTTACTTGTTTCTCTTTCTCATATTTATGTATAGTTTTCTTTTATGGCCCTTTGTCATTTGCCAGATATTAAACATGTTTCCTCATAATGCCTATGGAGATTCTAAGTAAAAAAACTTTTTTTTTTATTTTTGAAAGCGTCCAAAAGTTATTTGCTTGACAAATAGAATTAAGTCTTTAATTTGCAAGAGTCTTACCTGTTCTATATTATGGTAATATAAAGGGTTATGTACTGTTGTTTTAATCTTCTAGAATTGCCTTTTTAGTCAGGTTTGTTTGCTCTTCAGGTTCATATAAGTAAATCAGTACTTTGTTTTTTTTTTTTTTTTCAGTTTGCAATAAAGAATGCAGTTAACTAAACTCTGTATCAGAGGATCATGGAGTTTATAGGTATTTTATCCAGGTGTTCAGTGTGAGGTTCCCTGAGCATACATTTTCTATAGTATGAGACACTGAAGAGCGCAATGACAATTTGTGATTTCTAATAAAACCATTGATGGTGCAATTCCTAATTGTACACTGGCAGTAATTCCCTTGTTCTGGGAGATTTCTCCATTCTTCGAGTTAGAACAAGCATGGAGTTGGCATACATAGGTTTGGAGTGTAGGGAGCTAGCGCTCCAAAACATGGGATGCAGGAGGACTTGCCCCTACAAAAAATAAAATAAAATAATTAAACACCACTTGCAATTAACTTTTTCACCCTTCTGTATTTTGAACATTATTTTTTTAGCATTTCTGCTGCTCTTGTTTTATTCTTTTGACATTTTTCATATTGGAAGCAATGCTTATATGTGTTCTTATAAGGTGCGTGAACTGAAACTTGCAAACATCAAAATAACTTTGTAGTGATTATCTCATTATGTCACGTAGTATTATGCAGTTGCATTGCTGTGGTTAAAGTGACATTTTTCTGTCTTTGTGGACGTGGGTTTAATGCTGGTAGAAGTTTTCATCTGATATGTAGCTTTGAACTATGGAAGATTATGCAGTTACTGTCTGCCACATAGGACTGCAAGCTGCCCATCACTGTGCTTCTATTATAATGAGAGTAGGCATTCCTTTCATATCACTAAGAGATCTTGACAGAATGGAAGCCGGAAATTACAACCCGGACCTTGCAGCAGACACTGGTGGCTCTGACATTAGGACAGACAGACAAAGCCTACTGTCAAGAAGATGGTAGAGTGGGCTTCGCCTAATGTCTTTTACTTCTTGTGGTTACCTCCACAGGCCTCCTTTCTCTTAGCTAGACTATAAGTGGAAGGTGGAGCTTAGGAATTTTGTGATTTTGTCTCTCCATAGAGTTAGTCCATAAGAAATCTGTAAACATCTTGCATTTTCAGCAGCCTCCTTTGTAACAGTCAGTCTGGAGACAAACTTAATCCCAGCAAGGCCTTTAAATTTATTAGGTGAGCATGTTTACATTTACTGATAAGGGTAGGAATAAATATTAATTTAGTTTTGCCTTTATACTACAGATTGTACTTTTATTCATAGGTTCATAGGTAGTACTAGGCTATTGGCCTAAGGGCCTACGTAAGCCTAGCCAATAAGGTTCCCTGGCTTACACCACCCAAGAAAGTTATTTTCCTGTGCCACTGTCAAGCAGAGACACAGAAGTGATCCCCAGAATGTATTTCCAATTTCCCATCCACTCATCAAGATTTTTCTTGAAGAGTCCTAATGAAGAACTTTGCTTGACTTGGATGGGTAGCCTGTTCCACAGTATGGGAAGTTTCTGGGACAGGAATCTATCCCTACAGCATGTCCTGTTTATTGTGGTGACAAGGTTTAGGTCCCTAGAGCGTGTAGCTTGGAGGGATTGGGATTTCTTTAGGTGTAACATGTCCAACAGCTCTGGGTCTGACATAGCTTTATATGTTAGGCAGAGATCATCTCAGAGTAGGAGATATGCTACAGAATAAAGCTGGAGTTATGGTCAGTGTAGGGCATTTGTTTGAGGCCAGTAATCCTCTACGTAAGGTACTTCTGTGGCCTTTCCAGCTGCTGCAGATGTCTTGTGAGGAACATTCCAAAAGGGGCGTTGTACTCTATAATGGGTCTAATGAGTGTCAAGTAGAGGGGAACAATGACCTCTTTTTTCCTGGATGATTACCCTTTTATGATGAGGTGTGCCACATAGAAGGACTTCCTGACTACTGTGGTGATGTGACTGTCAAAGGAGAGACTACTGTCCACCTGGGTCCCAAGGTCTCGTATCACACATTCGGTATTAAGTAGATTGCTGCCTCTGTGGTAGTTCATGGGTACAGAGTTTTTACCAAAGGAGATGACACTGCACTTTTTGGCATTGAGCTTGAGGCCATGGCTCTGACACCAGGCATCTGTCTCAGCGAGGCCCTTCAGTAGGATGTCCACATCATTTGGGGACTTGACTATGGCTCCTAGTTTGCAGTCATCTGCGAACTTCTTTAGCCAGAGGCCTTCTGTGTTGGCCTGTACATCAGAGAAGTAAATACCAAACAGGAGAGGTCCCAGGACTGAACCCTTGTGGTACTCCACTTGTCACTGGTTTGAGGTCAGATTTGGAGTCTGCAACTTTTACAGTGTGGGTTCTGTCAGTGAGCCAGTTGGCAACCCATCTGTGACATAGGGATTTATACCTAGTTTAGTGAGTTTAGCTATAATTCCAGAATGGGGGATTGTGTTGAAAGCCTTGGCGAGGTCAGGATAGGCTCTGTGAACCACCTTACCCTCATCTACAGCTTTGGTGACTGCCTCAAAGTTGTTGATCAGGTTCAAGAGGCATGATCTACCTTTCAAAAACCTGAACTGGGTGGGATCCAGAGTTTGGAGGTTACCAATGTCTTTGTTTATGAGTTCAATGATGATACGTTTCATGGCCTTGCAGACCAGACTCGCCAGGCTAATAGATCGATAGTTCCCGGGATCAGTGGTGGCTCCCCCTTTGTGGAGTGGGATAACTGTTGCTGTGCACCATTCAGTGGGCACAAAGCCTGATGTGAGGTTATTACTGAACATGGTGCTTAAGTGGGGAGCCAGTTTGATGTAAAACGCAGCCTGGGATGTTGTCTGGTCCCATGGATGCTGTGTTTTTGGCTTTAGAGAGTGCAGCTTTTACCTGTGTAGTTGTGATTACAGGAACATTTTCCTGTCTAGATATGGGCCCTTTAGGGGGTGGGGGGGGGGTAAAGTTAGCACTGAACCTATCTGCTAGGATGTTGGCAATATCAATTGGTTCTGTAATTTTCGTGCCGTTGTGCTGTAACTCAGAGGAGAGCTGGGTGTTGCCATCGAGATTCTTGACATAGTTATAGAATGCTTTGTGGTTGTTCTTAGAATTAGTGGCAATTTTGTTTTCGTAGCTAGCTGTGGAGGATCTTATAAGGGATTTCAGATTCTTACTGAGGCTGACCAGGGAGCTCCTCCACTCATGGGATTTTACTCTCTTTTACAACAGTTTCTTCCTTCTGTTGTACAGTTTATTTATGGCAGGGGACGACCAGATTGGCTTCCTTTTTTTGAAGGATAGCATCTTGGTTTTGTTTGGGATAGCACGATCCATGCATTCATGTAAGTGCTTATAGAGTGCATTTGTGTAGGATTCAGCAGTTGTAACTGTATTGTCCATCTGCATGGGTGTCATGAAGTTCACCACTTCTGTCTTAAGAAGCATGAAGTTGGCTTTGGAGAAATTTTTTACTGTGATTTCCTTAATGGGGGGTGGAGGTAGGATGTGGATATCAAGGGTGATTAGCTTATGGTCAGATCGGACCAATGAGGAATTGACTTCAGGTGTGGAACACCGGACACTCATGTTGGTAATGACTAGGTCTTTGATATTGTTGCCTCTGGTGGGGGTGTGGATAAGTTGATCCAAAGCATTGTAGTTTATGAATTCCAGAAAGAGTTGAGCTAAGGAGTTGGTACATGTAGTTTTCCCAGTTAATGGTGGGGTAGTTGAAGTCGCCCATTATTAGGGTGTTTGGTTGCATCCTAATATTTTCCAGTACATCAAGAAAAGAGGAGTGGGAATTCTGGGGCATGGTGGGGGATCTGTAGCAAGCTACAATTTGGATTGCAGTTTTGCCCAGAGTTAGTTGCACTTGGATAACCTCGGATGCATTATGCTGAGCAACTAGCCTGGAGGTGTGGATATCCTTAATGAATATGGACACACTTCTGCCTTTGGTGTTTTGGTCCATGTTACATGGCCGAATAGTGTGGTATGAGTTATAGCCTGGTAGTTCAGGGGTGCTCTCTGGAGCCTTGATCCAGGTCTCAGTCACTGCACAGATATCAGTGTTCTCCATTTTAAGGAGTGCCTCGAGTGAATGCATTTTGAGATTTAGACTTCTAGCATTGAGTAGCATTACCCTCAGTTTTTACTTGCCTGTTCCTGTTACGGTGGTGAATTTGTCATTTGAACCTTACCTAAAAAAGGCACTATTGGGGCGGCAAGAGCCTTAGCCAGTATCCGGAATCCCATGAGCGACAGGTGCAGGCCATCTGTGGCAAAGCATCATGGTCTGTCGACAATGTCATCCCAAGCAGACAGATACTGGATCCCCTTAGAATGACACCAGAAGATTAGCCAATTGTTGAGGTCAATCATTTTCTCCTTGTACTGCGGTATCATTCTGGGCGATGGCAGAATGCTACTCGGGGCTAGGGTCATACCTGTCTGGGCTACAAGATCGGAGAGCTCTCCCATGTCTCTTTTCATGTAGTCCAGAAAGGTACATCTCAGGTCATTCACACCAACATGGACAATGACAGAGTCATATTTGTACTTGTTATGGAGTGACCTGAGTGCGCGGGTTATGTGGCAGATACTGGCACCTGACAGGCAGCTGACAGTAACCTTCTCCTTGTTTACCCTGGTGAGTGGGATATCAGTGTGCCTGAAGGTAGGGTCAACTATGACTAGTGTGTTGAGTACGTTGTTTTGCCTTATTGGCTTATTAAAGCTTATAACATTTTTATGTATTTTTTAGCTACTGAGACATAAGGCTTGTTTGTGACCCATGGTCATTTAGCACCCCAGGCAATGCGGGATCAAGTTGGAGTGGGTGAATGGGCATGGTACACTCACCCTTACGAGAGTGGGTGGAAAGGTGTGGAAGGTATCAGGCACTCAATAGCATATACGTCATTGCAATTTCTCCAATGGACACTGAAGAAAAACTTTGTTTATTTGATGATTGTGAGTGGGGATGCTTGCTGAAAACATCCCTCAAGAAAGTGTGGGATAAAACAGCCGAAAGAAGCCATTACACATCTCACTCTGGTTCCAAAGTTTGGGTATTCATGGAGACCAATGGAAAACCATTAAATCATCCCTAATGGCTGTAAAACTGACAGTCCTTCCCAGTTAAACC
The DNA here is from genome assembly GCF_019279795.1 of Protopterus annectens. NCBI lineage: Eukaryota > Metazoa > Chordata > Ceratodontiformes > Protopteridae > Protopterus > Protopterus annectens. Next base: position 521,366,074 of record NC_056744.1, on the reverse strand, counting down.
TTTACCCAGTCATGGGAAAAGACTGAGCTTATTTACTGGGAGGAGACTGATGGTTGATAAGAAGTGCTGGCAAAGATTATTAATAGGAAAAGAGAGAGAGAGAGAGGGAGAGCAAGAGTGAGGAAATTAATAAATTAACTCCTTAATGGTCATATTAAATAATCCATATTTTAGAAAGAATAAAAGTCAATGAATTATAAGTAATTACAGGTAAGTGCAAGACAAAAAATATTTACCAAACAACTGCATTATTTTACCCTCTCTTTTTTAACTTAGGTTAGTTACTAATAATATTCTCAAAGGCCATGCAGCATTTTGGCAGCTAATTTTAATTGATAAAGCAACTCTTTTCAGTTCAAATTCAAGTCAGTATCTACACCTATATAATGTGCATGTTTAAACAAGGATTTTATTCTGTACTTCTTTTTATAGACTACAGATGGTTAAGGACTCCCACTCTCTATTGCAAGTTTATTTATTGCAAAGTGCCAAACAAGAGTTGCAAATGTAAGAAACACTACATTTTCTGTCAAACAGATGTATCTATCATTGTAAGTAAAATGTTTCCCTTTATTCACATTAATGCAATGTGGACTATTGGCTATATATTGTCAGGCTCTGCAAAAGTAACAAGAATAGGAGTCCTTGTTTTTAGTGATTCTTGACATTTTAATCACTTTATCTTGTCCCTTTTCTAGAAATGTTGAAGGTTGCTTGCTTTCACTAAAAGGAAAGGTGCTTTACCCAATATATTAGATGTAGCAACATTGCTTAACAGTAGCAACACCAGTTACAGCAGTAACACGAAATCTTCAGTCTGACTGCCTTTCTTTGATATTATTATAAAAAATCTTAGCCCACATTGACTGATGCTTGATCTCATATTTTATATCTAAAAGCAATTTAAATCATACTTCTGTCTCCCTTGAATATTTTTCTTAACTTCAAATATCTGGTCTTCAGTTCCCTAATTTATCTTCCAGTCAGTTCATTGCCACCCTAAGGTATAATGTCATTTGTGATGCTTGATCCTCTCTTCCATTTTAAGGTTCATCTTTAAACAATCCCACTCTATTCCTAATGTTTGCTTAATTTGTCCTACCATAGTCAAACTTATCTTCATCAGATTCCAAGTCAATAAAAGATTCATTTTAAACAATACTAGTATGAAATATCCAGAGTTTCTCCAAACACAACAATACCAAAGTACATGTACAACATTTCCGTTGACGCAATGACCTAAAATAACTATTTCACGCATTCTAATGTGCTTTATTAAATAACAATGTTCTGATGTTAAATACATCTTATCAGTATAGGTTCATAGTTTCATAGATCAATATTAGGCTCACTGCCCTTAAGTCCCATCTTAAGGATAGCTAATTTACCTTTTAATGCTTAAAATAACTTGTTTGTAGATTGACCTTACCCATCCCATGGTCAGTAGTTATATATTACCCCTAATGAAAATATCTATGATCATACCATATATAATTTGAGAATAGCGATGCATGGGATAAAGCATGTAGGAGATACCTCTGTCTATTAGTAGTACAGGGGACAGTCCTGTGGGTACATTTTCTGATTCCCATCCATAAAGCTAAGCTGCGTTTGAAAATGGATAGGGGTGAACTTTGTTTTATGTGGATGGGAATTCCATTCTACAACAGCAGTATCCTCTGCAAAATATACCTCTTCCTCCAAACCATTCAGTTGATGTTGCAGAAGAGGTTTAGATCCCTACACTGAGCATTTCTGATGCCATTTGACTTGCTGATATGCATTAATCTGTCAGTGATTTGTCAGAGAATATCTTGTATGCCAGACACAGGTCACCTCTTAGCAATCTGTAGGATACTGAGTATAGTGACAGTGCTTCGAGTTGGTTTATGTAGGTGTGATGCCCTTGCACTGGCCCAGTAATCAAGAAGCCTCAATCCTCACCACTAGCACCAGTGAGGGATGTGCACATTGGGAGGATGACAAATACACATACAGTAAAGTACAATTTCCCTTAAGAACACAAGAGATCACAGTCAGTCTGAGGCTGGTTTCTCCCTCTCTGTCCAGATCCCCAATACGATTCCCCACTGGCACAGTTATACGGTTAAGAACTCAGCCGACTGGTCAAGCCAAAACCTCCAGTACCCTCTCTGTCCAACCAGTGCTTCGTGTCCCTGCCCAAGTAGCTGACACACACACACACACACACACACACACACACACACACACACACACACACACACACACACACACACACACACACTTTGAGATTAGATTTATATACAAATACACAGACCCTCCTGGGGAAGGCTTGCACATGTTCACTAGCTGTGCCCCCTTCTCCCCAGACTATATGGTAGTACCAGCTGCCAACCCAGCTACTATAAGGCCCTTCACAAAGGGTGACCAATTCTACTGTGTAATGTTACTGTAATCCAAATGGTAAGTGTGTCCAAGACTTTTAAGGCTATCTAGGAGTGGCCTATACAGTGTCACCAAATACATGCAAGTACTGTAAGAGCTTAAATATCTCTAAACAAACCAGCCACAATTAAAAGTTTAAAATTATTTAATAATAAATAATAAAATAACAAGACAATACTCAGTAACTCAATACAGTGACAACAGAGTTTAGAATCACAGGAAATATTTTAAAACAACATTGCAGAACAGTCTCAAATGAATACAGAAAACATCTAATCTTACTATAGTGCTATATATCGCTAAAAGAAATCACTGTAATCGAAGTCTGTCTTACAGAGCAACATGCAGGCAGAAGTGCAGGGTGAATGTTTCTAGGTCCAAAGACAAATACAAAATGCATGGACTCACTCTCTGAGATAGTTCTTAAATTACTATCAAACATTACTGCTGCATTATCTCAGATTACATCATTCTTTGTTACCTCTGCTTCAGTTCCCAGGCTAACAGAAACTTAAAAAATTAGCATATCTATGTCAAGAATACTTATCTCTCAGAAGTTTGCCTAGAACTGGAAGTCATAAAACAGTTAAAACAGTTTTACATTTGAAACCTGTACTTATTTCTGTTTCTAGAAATAGAACTCCTAGCTGTAGACATTCTGTCTCCTCACTGAGATAAACACAATCAAAGAACTCTTTGCTTTTCTTGAGGGTTTGCAAGTTAACTCTGTATGTTCCAGCCTTTACCATCAGAACATACATTTGCATAGGCATATAGTTTATACACATTTCTGCTCTTTTTCCAACAGGGTACACTGTGGTTACATTCCTGAAGCTCAGTACAGAACATACAGTTCAACACACACTTCTGCACCAGTAGTTTAATATAAACATAACATATAGTTTTCTTATGTTTGTAAGACAAGCATACAAATCATATTACTATTCACAAATGACACAGAATTATTTACAAAATTCTGGCTAGCTGGGCTGACAGGCTTCACAGTAGGACAAGTGATTTAGGCCTTGTATCCTTTTTGTAAGGTATCTCTGTGGGAGTTCCAGTTGCATGTATCTGGACAGACAAAAGCCAAGGGGCATTATTTTCAATGACTGGCATAATAAGGGATGACTGTGGGGAAACAGTGACACCCCTAGATCTAGACACAATTGCTTTGTTTATAAGCTGTGCAATATAGAAGGATTTTCTTACAACAATAGACAACAATACACACATTGATCAAAAGTTATGTCACTGTCCACATAAGTTCCCAAATCCCAAACAACCGTGTCAACTCTTGGGGTATATTGGCAGTGTGGTAGTTCCCTAGGGTAGATGACTTCCAAAAGGACACAATGATGCATTTTTTGGCATTTAATTTCAGTCCATGACTTTGGTACCAGCTATTTATTTGGGACAAACCTTTCTACACGATGGTTAAGTCACTTGGGAATTCAATTACAGCTAGCTTGCAGTCAACTGCAAACATAGTCAGCCAGTGGCCTTTGGCATTGGCTTTTACTTCAGAAACGTAGATGCCTAACAGGAGAGGTCCCAGCACAGAACTATGGGGGACTCTACTTGTAACTTGTGGAGGTAGATTCCCCATTTGTATTATCTGCATCCTATCTTTGAGCCAGTTGGCAATCTAGCAGGTGACATATGGGTTTATTCCAAGTTTATTTAGCTTTTCTACTGTGCCTGAGTGTGGAATTGTATCAAAAGCTTTGGCCAGGTTGAGGTATGGAATGCTTACCACTTAACCTCTTAACACAAGAATTCTGGACAAACCCAAAAGTAATGGGAGGTGGGGGGAGACAAAGGCCCAAAAATATGGACAAATTTTAAATGTAGCTCTTGTATGCTTATACATTTGCTGGAATAGAAGGTTCTGTGTTAGCATACATTTTCTGAATCAGTTGAAGTCTGAAACTCAAATATCTACCATTATTTAGTGACTTCAATTCTTAATGATTTGCCAAAAAAAAACACATCTTTTATGAGAGCCAGACCAAAAATATGAGGCAAAAATCTGGACATTCTGCAAAAATCTGCACAGGTGAGAGGTATGGTACAATGTGTATACCATTTTGCCTTTATCAATTGCTTTGGTTACCTTTTTAAATAGGTTGGGTAAACATGACTTGCCTATGATGAATGCAAACTGACACACATCCAGTGTTTGAAGGTTCCATATGTCCTGATTGATTAATTTCATGGTAAGTCTTTGTATGGCTTTGCATATGAAGCTGGTCAGACTTGGTGTTATAATTGCCTGGGACTGTGGAAGGTCCTCCCTTATGCAGGGGAATGACTGTAGCTGCTCTTCATTCACTTGGTACAAAACCTGAATAGAGGCTGAGGCTGAACAGTGTTGTTAGGGGTGTGGCTGAGACTGAACAGCGTTGTTAGGGTTTGTGCTTCATGCTATTTAAGATGTATCTAGGAATATTGTCAAGACCCATAAATGCAGTAGTTTTACATTTTGACAGCACTTTTAGGACTTGGTCTTGTGTGATTGCAAGAGGTAAGCCTGTTTCAGATATATCTTGAGGGACAGACAGAGGGGTGGGGGGTACAGTTACAGAATCTCAAGAAGCATCATAAGGAAATATGTTTAGCATATGGTAACTGACAGAGGAACATACCTGAAAATTATACATAAATAAGAGAAAGAGGAACAAGCAAAGTCTGGAAAAGGGTAGAGGGCAAACTACATAAATTGTCTATAATGTGCATGCTGGGAAGCCCAGCTTAAATTCTCAGATGGAAATGGCTTAGCGAATGGAAAAAAATGCAGTGGAAAGATATGTAATAAAATATACAGTTTCAAGTTAGCAAGAATGAAAAAATATTGATTCAAAGGTTCCAATTAAATACATCATAGCAAAATGTAAACAATGGTCTGTGAACCCCAACACCACATTAAAACAAAACTTCTAATAGTATCCAACCAATTAACACAGTTTCAAACAGTTATTTAAAATACTTAATTGGTTTTGAAGATGGGGCTGTACACACATGCCCACCTGCCAATTACACCACCAGGCTTTACATATACTAACTCCAAAGTCCAAACTGACACTTATTTGGTAAATAAAGAATTCATTTAAAATAAAAATAAAAGTAATGTTCACCTTTGCTCTAATATTTTGCTTTCTTTGAATTAATTTACCTAGGTTACAGGGATGTCCAATAAATACATTTTTCTATCAAAATAAATATACAGCTTTCTTAACATTACAGAACTCAGATAGTCATTATCCTACTAACAAGCTAACGTGATGTCATGACTGATTCAGTCTTGTTGCTTTTTCGTTGTGAACTTATAAAAAGAAGTCATTATTTTTTTCAACGGTTTTCAATTATGAAGAAGGAGAACAGGAGCTATAGTCATAGTCAGTCCTATAGTCATATTGCATCTCTGAGTTATGCGTTGTTACTAAGCATGCAGTCCTGAAGACCATTAAACAGCCTAACCCAAATTCCTAAATGTCATAAGACACTGTTTGGCTAAGTGACTTGCTCAAGGTCACCCAGCAGGCAAACTACTGTAGAAATATTCTAATACTGTATCCTCGGTGCAGAAAATAGCTGATTAAAAAGTTAAAGCTTTAGTCGTCAAGGTTATCTGCCAGACTATATACACTGAAGTTTCCCTGACCAGGAATACAACCCAGGCTGCAGTGGTGAGATTCTTTTATCCTAGCCACTAGATCACCAGGGGCTTCTCTGTTTATAATCTCAAGTTCAAAACCTAAATTTAGGATTTCTAGCTAAGACTGTGTATTGTGTTACAAGAAAGTAATGGTACCATTGTTTGACTTTTTAAGAAAAGCAAACATCTAATACATTCTTGGAAATTAGCACATATCTTCTGTATATACCTGCCACATGGACTTCAGTTAGTGTCATTTGACTCATTTCATTCAGGGCAGCAATCCACATTCATTCTGCTTTCTCATACCTTTCAAATTTATCAGCCAGTAGGTTCACCAAATCTTCAGCCTCAGTCTAGGTACCATAGTTTACAGTTAGATCAGCCCATTGCCATGTTGTGGTTTTGAGATTTATGAACATAACTAAAAAAATGCATTGTGATTGTCTTTGGCTTTTTAACTATTTTAGCCCCAAAATTTGGCTTTGGTGGATTTTATTAAGCTCCTGATTTGTCCGTTTAATTCAGTGACAAGGGATCTAACATTCTGGGAATTACTCCTATTTTTGATCAAAATTATTTTCCTTTTATTACAAAGCTTGTTAATATTATGGTTCCACCATTAGAGTTTTTTTTCTGGGATTTGCCCTGCACTTGTTCTGACAGTGTACAGCTATATCTGTGCAGCTGTTTACATGCTGATATAGTGTGGCGGTATACATTCCTTTCTATACGTGTGATATCAACTTGAATAACACCTTTTTAATTTCTCCAAGACCTTTGGGTTTCTAATACCATGAGGGGAATAGAACCCATTCTTAAGTCAAAGTATGATTAAAGTTCATGAAATTAGTATTGTTTCAGTCCTTCATGTTAGCCAAAAGTGCTCTTCACAGCATCTGCAATGTGCACAGAACTGACTCCTTCAATTCAGACAGAGTTACATGTATTGGTAACATGTCTAAATAGGACTGTAAATTCTTTTTTATGAGACCCATTGCTGCTACTGTTATTGAAACTGTCTGGGTATCCTCCTTCCACGTTGACCTTGTTTCTGCCTACAAATCCCTGTATTTTATCACTTTGTGTCTCTTTTTACGTAAAACACTATAATCACTGGATGTAGCAGTTGCGATGATCAGATGATCAGTGCTACTTTTGTCTTCTTTTCCTGGGCTACTCTATCTGATTTTCATGCAGCTACCTTTTGAACTGTTGCTAATGGGTGATCCCAGGGGATATAAACTTCATAATTTTCTATAATACTTTGTGGCTCATGTTTCAAATTATATTGGGTATCTAATATTATAAGAGATTGTGTTGAGACTTTTTAGTTTAGATTTTGCAGACGCCTGTCTACCCATTCATGCAACAAATAACATTTCAGGCAATCCTCTCACTTCTGGGGTACTATTCACAACATTCCAGTCCTCAATACATATTAAATGTCCTTCTTGAAATACAGTAATGTCTTTCATCACCCTTCTAAATTTTGCCTGCATAGTACCTGTTGAAACACTGACACTATATATTAACAATGGGGTTACTACAAAGTAATATAATATTTTATTGCTAACATAGCAACTTGTGTTTTTCGGCTTTTCCTGGTTAGGGGTCGCCACAGCGGAACTACAGTCCGCTAATGATTGGCAGTAGATTTTTACGTGCCGAGTTGCTGGCCCTGATGCACAACCTTCAACGAAGGTACGCCCATTCATGCATGTCTCCAGACAGAAGACGCTCTAGCTGAGAATTGAACAGGACAACATCTTACTGTGAGGCGACAATGCTACTGCAGCACCACAACCTCAGTCTATTACTAACATAGCAACTATTTTCATCTATTAATAAATCTGTGACTGTGAGGGGCATACCCATAAAATTAAGTTTAGTGTTGTTATCATGGCCCTTGCAAAGGAAGAAGCCACTCCCCTCAAGACTATTAACTTTTATTTAACAAGTCATGCTGCTGATTTACCTGATGTGTTTCTTGTAAGGCAATAACCCAAAATTCTATTTTCCTAAGTAAAAACTCTATTTTTCTTAACTTGATTAGTTATATCATTCACATTTCATGTTACAGAGCTCTCTGGCATTGCATCACCCTATCCCATTTTACAATGTTCAGTGAAAAACATCTGTAAGCATAAGTCCGTAAGAATAAGTGACCCCCTTGCTTGGACAAATAAGTTTTTGAATACTTAAAGGAGAACACCACCCAAAGGTCATGTTTTTCTTTCCAAAAAGTATTTTTCCCTCCCTGTAATCGAAGACTAAACACTTTCCATAAAAAAAAAAACAGAAACATAATTTAATAATTATGCTTGTTTTTCTTTCCTGTATTTGTCTCATCTATTATCTCCCAACAGCTACTAATATTGGCACAATAATTTAGGTCACTCATTCCATCAGCAAAGCCATTAGGAAAACAATGACATTTAAATGTGCCTTATCAGTTACAGATTGCCAGCATCACACATCAGATAAATAATGTAGCCTGGAGTGTGAACAAAGGCAGGGCTTTCAAGCTTAGTTTTCAGGTGCAAATGTGTTTGCCTCTAATAAAACTCAGTGCCACAAAGAAAGAAAGCAAATATGTTAATCTAACTTCTTACTTTTTGTCAGCATATGATTTTGCATTTTTCTACACTGTAATTTCTGCAAAAGTGCATGTTTCTTCTCACATCAAAGACTTTAATTCTAGCTGCAACATTTACAATTGTGAATGCAACACAAACTGTTTCAGTCCAAGAAACACCTATTAATCACAGGAGTCAGATTTCTCACACTTAAACACTGAACTACAGTTGTTGCGTTGGAAAGAACAATTAACTCAGCTACATTTGCAGGCCTATCCTTCAAACATTCCTTAAAATGCTGCAACAGAGATGGCCATTGATGAAAACTAAGGAGTCACAGCAATGCTGTCAACTCATGATAGCGGAAACTACAGTAAATCATCCCCTCACCTTAAGGATTTCTTTCTGTCCCTCTAACATGACATAAGGAAGGCTAAGTCATTGACTGTAACGCAAAATAATGGTAGCTATGGCAGCCTCCTTCAGATCATTTTGGAGTATAACAAATTAGAAAGTAACAATAACTGCTTACTTTGATACAGAGGCATTAGTACTGTAGAAAAGTTCAAGATTTGCTGAAAAACAATTTTTTTTTTCAGTTTTTGGGTACGGTTCGCCTTTAAATCTTACAAACTGAAAAACTAGTTACAAAACAACTAGCCCAGTCCAGTTTAATGACTTTGCTTGTATATGCCCAAAACTATACACATTATAGAGAATTATAACTTCACCCCTGAATTAATCTAATAATATAATGTTTATAATCTGAAAAGAGCTATATCACCCTTGAAATGTTTAAGAACATGAGTAATAAATAACCTGAAAAAATGTACATCCATCCAGCACAATATACAAACTTTTGTCTGCAAAGTTTATCATAGGTAAATTAAAAACTGACTAGATTTCATGTGAAGTCAGCTCCCTTCTCAGTCATAGCAACATTTCCTGTTTATTAAGAAAAAGCTGTCATACTTCTATTTAACACCGATCTATTAACCACAGATAAATTCACAATTTTAGCCAGAAATGAGCTGACAGTAGAAGGGATACCTCCTCCTCCTCCTTCCAATTCAACCACCAGTAACACAATTTGTTTTAACACAACTCATCTTAACAAAGCTGGAGAAGTTTCCCCTGATAAAACATCCTAGTGGGCCAAGTGCAACTGTAAAATTTGTAAAACAAACATAATTAGCTAGAATGTACAAATACATTAGAGGCATAATCATTCCCCCAATTAGAGCAGGTGATGTACCTATTAATTCTCTCTTGTTTTTTTTTTTCACCCATAATATTTATGCATACTGCTAACAGCTTTCTGATTTTGCAGCAGACACCCAGTAGAAATCTCCTGGTCCTCATTTTTTATTGTATATGTAAGCTGCTTCAGTTCATTAAGGGCAGCAATCCACATTTCTTTTACTTTCTCAGATCTTTCATTATTAAAATCAACCTTTTCATTTCCTTTGTCCATCCCCTAAATTGTAGGTCAGACATTCTTATAGTTTGTACCATTTTTCTGGACTTTGATAAATGTCTTAAATCCAATCAGAAAAAAACACCCAAAGCACTGTTGAATAAAATAAATGAAACTTGGTCTTCTGCATATGACAGTTTCTTATTACAATCAAAAGTTGTGCGTTGTGCCTCCTAGTGTAATGCCATTGTTGCCACCAACATGATAGCATTAAGACAAATTTGACAAGTCTTCTCTTTGCAGGAAAGCACTGATAGTATCTGGTTATTAAGTTTTTTATTTTCAAAATGTATTAAAATATACTGTGGCTATTTTGCATTCTCTTTTATACCTTAAACATGCCATGTATTAGCATGTTCATTCCTTATCTGCCCAGCATGCAATGCAAACACATTGGGAAGTTTAGCCTGCACAAAAGACAACCAATCCTGGCCCTCCTTCTTTGGCATTTTCAATGATTTGTATACCTTTTCCATGGGTCTGCATCCTCCATATCCACCTGTTTTTTTTTTCAGGCTTTCCAATTCACTCTGTGCAAATTCATGTAAATGAGCTGTTCATTTTATAAATTTCACCATTTCTGAATCACACTCTTAAGCTATGTAATTAGCTGGTTGTGAGCTTACTATATTAAAATACATCAGCAAAAAGAACTTTTACCACTGCCTTTAAAGCCATGTTTAACTGCTTAGAAATAGACAGTTCCAACACTCACTTTTCATTTATCATACTTGCTGCCTTTTCATTTCACAGACACAACTCTTCAGATGGCATACTTACTTTATTTTTAGCCTTTTCTTCCAGCGACAATGAAGAGAAAGACCCTCAGAAATCTTAGTAATCACACAGTTAATATATAAACATAAACATAATGCACTTTTAAAGAGGTTAGCATGGAGTCACGATCAGTGGAGGAGTCGTAGGTTCTTGTGCTTTATCCTCCCTAAGCATTGCCACATCCTTCCCCATTTCAACCCCATAGCCGGCCTTAGGCATAGGCCAACTAGGCGGCTGCCTAGGGCACCGCTGTAGCAGGGCCGCTTTTCCAGTATTTATCTGGTGTAGGGAGACCAGGATGGGGGCACCGGGTGGTGTTGTAGGGGGCGCCGTGGAGCCCTTTTGCCTAGGGCACCAGTTGACCTAAGGCCACTCCTGTTCAACCCCTCCCCTGGTCTAGGACAAGAACATGTTTGGATGTACTGCTCCATTTCCACCTGGTACTGGAAGATTAACCAGTGCTGCTGCTACACTATATCTAAGCCTGACAGACACAGAAACTATAAATAGCCAAAGGATGTTTGATATTCAGTATCAGACCAAGAGACACTTATCCTCTATTGTACATTTGAGAAGGCTAGTCCAGTAGTTATTTATGCTCCATCTGTCTGCACCATTTTCTTACTTTATCTTCTGGCAGTATGCATTCTGTAGCTGTATATAACCGGGCATAGTGGAGCAAATGACTTTTCCCACATCATTTGAACAAATTGAACCACTCACTACAACATCAAACAATGTAAGTTCATAGGCTATTAATAGGTTAGCTGTTATTCTGGGCAATTTTCAGCCTAGCCAATTTTCCAAAGGTGAGAATCAAATTATGAATCTTGTGTTTGTGATGTAAACTCTTTAACACTATACCTTCCCTCACCAGCTACTCAATCCTTTGGAAATCCTGATTTTTTTTTTTTAATTTCCACTTGAAAAATAAAAGAGAAGCAAATCTCCTTTTTCCCCCCTCTCTCCAGGAATCAAATGATTCTGAAGTTCATTCTTCCCTTCTCTCTTCAGATTCGCCTCCCAGAATTATCACGTCTTCCTCCCATCTCCTTATTATTCTCAGACATCTGTTAATTGTGTCCTCTGCCCACAGACATTCACAGTAAGTTTCTTCTCTGTTCATTTCTGCTCTTTTGTCTGTGGCTTTTGCATGTGAAATTAGCTGCTTCATTGCTACAGTATTACAATTTAACCCTTCTAGCATGCCTACAATTCTTCTTATCTTACTTTCCAAAATGACTTTCTGTCTTTTTCCCCAAAAGTCCTACAGTTGACTAGTTTCACATTCCTTTACTCTTAATTAATTTTCATGAATTTCTATACCTTTCACTTTCTTTTTTCTTCTGCAGCTGGAAGGAACATCTAGATTATATATATTTTTTCAACATTCAAACTATGACTTTCATTCACTAATATTTTAGGAAACATTCAATTTGGATACTTTTCTGAGGAAAGAATGTTTGCTATTGCTAAATCTGACAATATTTTGGTCTACCTAACTCTAACCTAAAATGTTTTTTGGGAATATGATCATCAGCAGAAAAAAGGCTTGTAGTGTTAATTATTAATATGAGATTTGGCTTCTTATAATAATTTCAAGATCTGAAGCTTTGCATTCCAAAACTGGAGAAAAGGAAAACCTGAGTATCAGAACTCACTGTTCTTTTAAATCAATTCTTGCTGAGAACAATGCCCCCCTACATTTGCCACACCCCTGCACTGATGCATCTACAAGACTGTGCACTGCAGCAAACAGGGAAAATTGTAGAACATAGTGATTTTGGACTTCTGCAAATCTGCATTTGTTAACTGGGTTAGGCCAAATGGGCCCAGAGAGACCTTTTTCAGTGGAGAGCTAGATTTAACAGATTTAGTCCTGATGTTCCTGGACCCACAGTTCTGAAACCCAGATATTTAAATGGTTACAATGTTATTGTAAGCTTTGGACACTGAAGACTTTGACAGTACTATCCTGAGGATTTTGCTGTTCCTCAAGACAGTGCAATCTTTGGGCTGGTATATTTCTTGTCCTACATGTCTCAAACACATAATAATGTGGTTAAAATAAAAATTAGTGTAGTATTTAAAAACTGTCCTTGACTTTTTCCTTACTTACTGTCTATGTGACAAGACTCACTAAGTGCTTTAATGGCTTTCTGGCTTTTAAAGCCGGTTAAACTGTTTGGCTTTTTTTTTTGCTGTTTTTTTTTTTTTGTAACAAGTAGTAAAGAAATGCATAAGACTCCATGCACTGCAAAGAGTTATGATCAGGCCTCACCAGTCATAATCCATTATTGTGTTCTCAACATGGATGTCAAGGTTCCCCTCTTCAGCTTCGTTCTCAAGGTGAATTTCTTGTCTGTTTCTCAAACACATGATAATGTGATTACGATTGGACACCTGATCATAACCCCTATTTTAATATCAACAGTGATTTGCAGTAATGTGGCTATGATTTTTTTTCACTCTTTTTGACTTGATCATAAAACTCTTTCATCTTAGCAGCCAATCATCACACCAGTTATATGACTTTTGCAATGAAATACTCTTGCTTTGGGACAGTTATTCTTCATTGGCATGGCAGACTTTATTTCTATTAATTCTTTTTGTAAGCAGTGCTTGTGTTCCCCTTTATCCTCGATATTTTTGCATTTAAATGGGTGGGATATTAATGGCAGCATAAGATATCTCATCCTCAGAAATAGGATTAACAGAAAGCATAGTTTGCTATATATTGATCTGAATTGTGTGTAAACCCAAACATGAGTTATGCTATGTATTTTGAGGTAGTAGTTTTAAAATAACACACTTCAAGTATTTTAGCAATGACAATAATAATTTAAGAAAAAAAAATACTTAATACTACATATATACAATTCTGCTAAGGGAGGTGTGACTAATTAGATTTACACATCGCTCTCAACCTTCCATCTCCAAAATGAGGAGCACTAATATTCATAATGGGGAACAAATGGGCAAAATGTGGAACACATACTAATGGCTTACTAACAACTTCAACTAGGAAGATCATAGGATGGTTAAAATATATTTGTTTTACTTATAATAAAGCTCTTGTAATGAATTAATATATTAATATGATTCATTGCTATTTATCATAGATATCAGTTAAAAACTTCCTGACACTAAATGTGTGACAGACCCTTTCAATGTGGAACTTCCAGGAACATGAACATTTTAAGACCCAAAATGAGGGTACGTTCCTCGTAATGAGGTACACTTGAGAGGCATGGATATACACACTGATGTGTTCCATTAATATGTTGAATTACATAAACTGGGGGGTAGCTATTGTAAAATGTTGACGTTAAATCTTAAAACTCATAGGTATTTATTTTGTGCAGGTTTCAAAGCCTTTCACCATCTTCTTAACATACAATGCCACAATGTCTCATATCTTTTTATTGAATTTTGATAAATGCTTTTTATATTAACAATTTCAATGTCTTGCATTTTTCTAGATACTTAATTGTGCAAAATTCAAAATCCATATAAAGACTTAAATCACTGTCCAAATAAACAGGGATGTACCATTTTAAAACCTGTTTTTGTCTTTGCTATAAGTCTTAGTTTACTTTTAATAGAATAGTATCTCTCTTGTCAAGTTTTATAGAATACCAGACATAGCTTCATTTTTTTATGCTGACGACTTAAATTTTGATTAGTGAGAATTACCGTCAAGCATTATTATTATATTTCCAATCCTTGTGGAAAGAAATGTCTTGTGGGAAGAAGAATGAACAAAATCATGTAATAATAACAATATTACATAGCTGCCTCTCCTAATGGAATTGATTACATCTTGCTTCTTGAAATACATAATTTCTGTTGCTTTATATTTTAATATTACATCTATATACTCACCTAGTGGGTAAGTTTTACTGAATCACACATCTTTTATGTTTCATTTTCCTATGCAATACTTGGACTGTAGCTAACATTGTTTGGGCTAATTTTGTTAAGAAAATAGTTCCCAAATACTGTTGCAGGGGTGGATATCCTTATATGCCTTGGCTGTGTATGTACAGACAGGTAACATGTGTAATTTAACTTTGGCATCTTCATACCATTTTAATTTTACCACTTATACATTTTCTAGGTTGTAGAACAAACTGATCTTTAATCTCTATGAATTAAGATTCAGAATTCCAGTATCCGGGCCAGAAAGGTCTTAGTCATCAATATTAAACCACCTGCTGAATATTTGCTTCACAATAACTAAGCGAGATGTCTGACTGTTTTTCAAAACTATGATACCACATAATGCACCAATGTGTTACTTCAATGCAAACGCATTTCTTAAATGTACATATTAAATTAATAAACTATATCACTCTAAAGGTGGCAGAGCTCCCTATGCAATCATTATTGTTTATATTCCAAGTCTTATTTCTTGAGAATAATAGTAAAACGACACGTCTGATGGTAAAACTTTAGAGATATGCAAGCATAATAATGCATTCAGATGATATTGTTGTGAAAATAATGGCTATACATTTTTCTAAAATTTATTCATATTTATTATTAACTTTCTCTGTACCAGACAGATCAGGTAAGATGAAATGATAATTGGTTTAGAAATTACAATTTAATGAGACAATGTAGGAAATTATATTTGGATGCAGTTAAAATGTATCCATTGAAACTATGGCATGGCAGCCATTATTCACCTAGAAGAAAGCTTTTAAATTTACCTGCATTCTGTAAGGCTTGTTTCCATTAGACATACCTCACTATTCGTTATGCCTGTGTATCCAGTATTGATTGTATTCAATATTTAAAATCATTAATTAATAATATATAAGGAATGAGCCAGTTAATCAAATCTAGTGAATAATAACCTCATTTGTTAGATGGATTTGATTCTGTCATAAAGGAAAAAAAATTACTAGAAACCATGACAACCAAATAAGAGGTTGATTTTCAAAAACTGGCACTGCAGTCTCTTGCCTTAATTTCCATCGTAAGACAACTTGGAAATTATGTATGTGTCTCTGTATATATCTATATTTATCTATATATATATATACATATATATATATATATATATATATATATATATATATATATATATATAAAAACAAAACTGAATAAGACTAGGAAGAAATAAACTTATACTACTGAAAACTTCTGAACTGTTAAAAACAAAAACAGAAATCCAATGAATAGACGCTGAGCCAGAACTGTTATTTGCTGAGTGCTTTCGTTCGCTTTATTGATAACAATCGAACTTCATCAGAGCAAAATGTAATGCATTTGCAGTACTATGCGAGCTTTAAATAGTCTAACTGGTATAAAAAATACTTCACTGTGATTGGTAGATAGAGTACGCCAATGCAGTAGTATTTGGGCTAATGAGAGACACTGCTATAAAACAAAAGGTTTAATCTGCTAACATCCTGCCACTAGAGGGCGTGCTGTAACTTTTTAGTTGTACCACTTTAATGCACATTTAATGTTGAGATTCTCGTTGAGCCCTGGTGGGGTATCTGCTTCAAGGAGGAGTTGCCATCTTAATTCCTTCAGCTCCAGTAGTGTGTTACAATCTCCAAAAAACTGCTGGACCTGTTCTAACACTAGAAATTTAAAACGGGCAAAGCCGTTGCAGCTCGTGGCATGTCTGCTTAATGCATTGTAACTGTCATTATGCCTGATGGCTGCAAGGTGTTCCTTCACCCTGTCTGAGAGCTTTCTAATTGTTTTTCCAATGTAGAAGGAAAAACATTGGTCGCAGTAGGCTGCGTAGACTAGAAAAGTTGAGTGGCAGTCGTGCTGGGCTTTGAACTGCACCGTGATGTTGCAGTGTTGAAAAGTGTAGGATGTGCCTGAGTGTATGAAAGGGCAGACTACACAATGCTTGCACGTGCCCATACCTTTGGGGTTTTGTGGGTTAGCAGGCTCATGGGGGTCTGCGCCATTCTTGAGTATGGGGGCTCTTTCCTTTCAAAGGTTTGTTTGAGCATTCTGGTCTTCTTGTATGAGAAGACAGGCTCATTACCCACTATCTGGTGGGTGTTGTGGTCCGCTCTTATTATGTTCCAGTTTTTGCCAATGATATCCCTAATGGGTTGCATATCACGGCTGATGGGGATGGGAAAACTACAGTTTCTGTTCTTGGGTTTAGTAGTTCTGGTGGTTGCCCTGGGGGTGAAGCCATGAGTTAGGATGGGTGGGTGTCTGTCTTATCTGTGGGAGGCCACTTCTTGAAAGACATCCTCCACTAGCTGTTTAGGGTAATGTCAGTGGATGAACATTTCTGAAAGGAATTGGCTTTCCTTGAGGAAGGTATCATCATCTGAGATGATCCTGGAGAGGCGGATGTACTGCCCTTTGAGCACATTCTTCTTCATAAAGAAGGGGTGCTGACTTTTGAAATCCAGGAAGTTGTTCCTGTAAGTGTTCTTCTGGTACACATTGGAGGTAAGGCTGCCAGTGCTGGGGTCAATGGTTAACTGAGTATCAAGGAAGGAGATGTGGGTCCCTCGTCCTGAGACTACAAAGTCTAGGTATGGGATGCTGTTTGTGAGTGCCGTAAGGAAGGTGTCCACCTTGGTGTTGCCACCTTCCCATACAAAAAAAATATCATCAACAAAATGACAATATAAGTGGGCTTTGTGGAAGCCTTGTATATGGGTCAAAGTCTCCTTTTCCCATGTGCTGAGGACTAGGTTGGCAAAAGAGGGGGCCATTTTGGACCCCATTGCCACCCCCTTGGTCTGTAGGTAGATGGCTCCATTGAAGCAGAAAAAGTTGTTTTTCAGAACCACTGTGGTTAAAGCTGTAAGCATTTCAGTTTTAAAATCATTGAATTTAGCATGCTTGTTGAGAAACAGTTCTAACGCTTCCAAACCTTCCCTGTGGGGGATGTTGGAGTACAATGCTACTATGTCTAGCGTTACTAACATGCATTTTGAAAAATCAATATAATTCTCATGCAAAATGTTTAAAAAATCCCAGGAGTCCTTGATGTAAAAATCCATCACCTGAACTAATGGGTTGAAAATGAAGTCCAGGTATTCCGATATTGTCTCTGTCTTGGTTTTATGGTTAGAGACGATGAGCCTGAATGGGGGGTTGGTGTGGTCCTTGTGTACTTTGGGGATACTGAATGCCCTTCCTAGGCTGGGGTTATGCACAGACAGAAAAACAAATTCCTCTGGGGTGATATGCTGCTTGCATTCCAGGGTTTTGAGCAGCTTGTCAATGGTATTGAAGCTTTTGTTCACTTTGTTCAAGGTCACGACCTTGTAAAAGTCCTGGTTAAGCAGCAAATTGTTAAGGTTTGTACATAGGTTTCCTGCTCCATAAGTACAAGGCCCGTTCCCTTATCTGCTTTCATGATACGCAGATCGTAATCTTGGCTTAAGTCCCGCATGGCATCCAGTTCCGCTGGTGAGAGGTTGTACCATCTGTGGGAGTGGGGCTCGTTAAGAAGCCCTCTGAGATCTTGCTCACACACTTTTTGGAAGGCTGAAAGTGTGTTGTTGAGGGCTGGGGTGAATACACTCCTTTTTCTGGGGGCTGCGAGTGTATCAGGGTCATCAGAGTATTCTGAGTCTGTGTCCTCCGTGTTACTCAGAAACACTTTTAGATTCAGTTTTCTGAGATAAAGCCTGAGATCCAGCAGAACGTCAGTGATCTGTGCTCTTTGTGATGGTAAAAAGGAGAAGCCCTCATTTAATAAACTCATGTGGGCCTCTGAGAGATTTCTGTCAGTTAAATTGAAAAGGGTGCTGGTGAGTTGCAACTCCCGCTCCCCTAGTACCTCCTCATGGAGCTCCTGGTGTTCATGGGTCTGCCGACATGTGTCCAGCGGCTCGACCCTCTCCCTCTGCCCGTGGTTCTTGGTCCTCCTCTCCCTCTCCCGTTGTTCCGGTAAGTTGCCCCCATGCTGAGGGTTGGACTGCCTGGTCCTTGTTGCCATAAAAAAGGCTGCTGGGGTTGCTCTGTGTTGAGCTTGTTGGCTCCACTGGCTGGGCTTCCTGCCATGGGAGCAGGTACGGGAGGAGGGGGGGGGGTGGTGATGAGTTCTGCTTGTTGCATGGGAGCAGCTGTAACCTGCAGAGGAGGTGGAGGTGATCCTGTTGATGCGGTGGTGGTCATTGGGGGTTGCCTCGTGTAGCCGTTGGTTGTTCCCCGATATCTTTCATCAGGGAGTCTGTATGCATGGTTGTCCCGGTATTGTTGTAGATCACGGTTGAGCTTTTTCTGTTTCCTGAAGATGAGGGTGGCTACGTGCCTGGTGATTTTGGGAGTAATATTATCGAAAAGGTGCTTGTAGTTTCCAAAGTCAGGCTGCGTTAGGATTTGTTCCTGCAGTTTGAGGATGTCCTCCTTCATTAATTCCAGCCATTCCTGGTTGTAAGTGATGAGCAGGTTGACTGAGGAAAGGCCTGCTTCATTGTATAGCTTGACCAGGTCAGTGAAAATGCCTGTGTCTTTCGTGATCCCATTTGGGAATCTGTAAAATCTGAGTCCTTGTGGCATGACCTTGTGGTGAACGCAAGATCTTAGAAAGTAGATGTCGTACTCTATGTTTTTATAGGTGATCAGTTTCCTTTCCAGGTTGTAGATGAGGTTTCTGCAGGTAGTGTTGATCTGCTGCAAGTCCGTCCTGATCATTGCCTGTGGTGCGTCCCTTAATCCATTTGTGTCAAGGAACAGGTTCCTTTCTCTGAGATCTTCTACGAAGTGTATAATGGACCCCGTGCCTGGATTAGGTGGTGGGGTTTCTATCTGGTTGCCTCTCGGAGTGGTTGCAGAAGGCCTCTGTTCACTCGGTTGGTTGCTGAGGTTGGGCGGCGTGGCTGGAGGCGAGAGGCTGGAGTTGGATACTGGTGAGAGGCTTAAGGGGAAGCCTCTGTTTTCAGGTTGCAGCACTCTGCATCTGCTGAGGATGTATTGCACCCTGCTTAGGGTGGCATGGTACTCCTGGAGCAGTGTTTCATAGTCCTGGCTGGGTGCCTGCTAGCTGTCGAATAAAGATTGGCTACTAGAGCCTAGTTCCATACTTAGTGTGCTATCCATTGGTGAGTTTGGAGGAAGATAATTAGGAAAAACAAAACTGAATAAGACTAGGAAGAAATAAACTTATACTACTGAAAACTTCCGAACTGTTAAAAACAAAAACAGAAATCCAATGAATAGACGCTGAGCCAGAACTGTTATTTGCTGAGCGCTTTCGTTTGCTTTATTGATAACAATTGAACTTCATCAGAGCAAAATGTAATGCATTTGCAGTACTATGCGAGCTTTAAATAGTCTAATTGGTATAAAAAATACTTCACTGTGATTGGTAGATAGAGTACGCCAAAATGCAGTAGTATTTGGGCTAATGAGAGACACTGCTATAAAACAAAAGGTTTAATCTGCTAACATCCTGCCACTAGAGGGTGTGCTGTAACTTTTTAGTTGTACCACTTTAATGCACATTTAATGTTGAGATTCTCGTTGAGCCCTGGTGGTGTATTTGCTTCAAGGAGGAGTTGCCATCTTAATTCCTTCAGCTCCAATAGTGTGTTACAATCTCCAAAAAACTGCTGGACCTGTTCTAACACTAGAAATTTAAAACGGGCAAAGCTGTTGCAGCTCGTGGCATGTCTGCTTAATGCATTGTAACTGTCATTATGCCTGATGGCTGCAAGGTGTTCCTTCACCCTGTCTGAGAGCTTTCTAATTGTTTTCCAATGTAGAAGGAAAAACATCGGTCGCAGTAGGCTGCGTAGACTAGAAAAGTTGAGTGGCAGTCGGTTCCTTTCAAAAATGTTCATCCGCCAACATTACCCCAAACAGCTAGTGGAGGATGTCTTTCAAGAAGTGGCCTCCCACAGATCAGACAGACACCCACCCACCCATCCTCACTCATGGCTTCACCCCCAGGGCAACCACCAGAACTACTGAAACCAAGAACAGAAACTGTAGTTTCCCCATCAGTCGAGATATGCAACCCATTAGGGATATCATTGGCAAAAACTGGAACATAATAAGAGCGGACCACAACACCCACCAGATAGTGGGTAATGAGCCTGTCTTCTCATACAAGAAGACCAGAACGCTCAAACAAACCTTTGAATGGAAATAGACCCCCATACTCAAGAATGGCGCAGACCCCCATGAGCCTGCTAACCCACAAAACCCCAAAGGTATGGGCACGTGCAAGCATTGTGTAGTCTGCCCTTTCATACACTCGGGCACATCCTACACTTTTCAACACTGCAACATCACGGTGCAGTTCAAAGCCCAGCACGACTGCCACTCAACTTTTCTAGTCTACGCAGCCTACTGCGACCAATGTTTTTACTTCTACATTGGAAAAACAATTAGAAAGCTCTCAGACAGGGTGAAAGAACACCTTGCAGCCATCAGGCATAATGACAGTTACAACGCTTTAACAGACATGCCACGAGCTGCAACGGCTTTGCCCGTTTTAAATTTCTAGTGTTAGAACAGGTCCAGCGTTTTTTTGGAGATTGTAACACACTACTGGATCTGAAGGAATTAAGATGGAAACTCCTCCTTGAAGCAGATACCCCACCAGGGCTCAACGAGAATCTCAACATTAAGCTTCGGTGAATAGCACTTTCGCACAAGTATGCTCACCAAATTGGGATTTTGTGAAAGATGCAGTTGAGCATCTGTAAGGATCTCATATATATATATATATATATACACACACACACACACACACACACACACACACACACACACACACACACACACACATTTTAATTTATATTCCTCCGCATCTTAATTTTTTTCTTTATTTTGCTGTTGTGTGTTCTGTGGTTATTTTTTAGGTACACAAGTACCGGATCTCTGGAGATCTTTAGGAACCTAGCCTTATATTCCAGTGGTAGCTTTTTACCCCTCATATTTTGTGAGTGAAAAAACAGAGGAGGGCAGAACAAAGACATGTAGAGACATTTACTTGCTAACCCTTTCTAGGAGGCACATGAGTGCTAAACCGGGAGTTAATTTATGGTTTTGCATTCAGTCATCCAAACTTCACTTAAATAGAGTAAGAAAAGCACTTTGTTTTTTTGTAGAGAGGAAGATGATTGCGAAGAAATAATATTCTCTGTAATACCTACTTATCTTGACAACATGCCTGGTTTATGCTGCAAAAAAAGACTCAGATGGCCTGATCGGCTGCTTATACTACTGGACCTGTACATGGACCATCTAGATCTCATTTCACAGTCTGGCACTGCTCAGTATAAAGAAAAGTCTGTTCTCCAACCTGACACTCCTCATTTCTGTTCTGTGGGGGAGCACCAGGTCCTATATTCCTGTCCATCACTTAGTGAAAAGCAAAAAATAAAAAATTAACAAGTTACTACAATTTAACAACATATGTGAAGTACTGAAGCTTCACTCTTGATCACAGAAACAGTACTGGTATTCATTTCCATGAAAATTCAGAAATATGCATGCAGAAATGGATGCCAGTATATCATTGCTCCCTAACACCGTCCTCCTGGGGTAGCTGTCCCCTTTCACCCCATCATAGCTATATTTCTGCATACTATCGCTGTATTTGTGGATGTATAATAGGTCTTACAGGATAGGGTTTGTTGAGGCTGTAAACACGAGTCAAATTGTATCTTAGTAGCCTTTATGAAACCAAGAAGTGGTACAGAGCTCTGAGATGGTCTGCGTAGTGTTTATGATTTAGGCCCTTGATTTTTTTCAATGAGAAGCATTATTTTCTTTCTGATGTTTGGATAAGTGCATTGAATGATTACATTCCTAGATATAATGTGTGCTACAAAAAAGGACTTCCTTACAATAATGGATACACAATGATCAAATGACAGATTTTTGTTAATATAAGTTGACAGATCTTATTGGGATCAGCTTCTAGTAGTGTGTTGTCAATTTGATAGTTATAAGGGAAGTTGCACTTGATGAAGGTTATTATTTGACATTTCTTGGCATTTAGTTTTAGTCCATGGTTCTGACAACAGCTATTTGTTCTGGGAAAGCCCTCTTATAGGTTCATAGGTTCATAAGAGGCTATCTGCCCTAGGGCATTTCTAAGCCTAGCCAGAGTGTGTTTGGCTTTCACCACCCATTTTAAATTAATTTTGCTATGCCCTTTTTTGAGGTTAGTATACTGTGCCTCTGTCTAACAGTGACACAGAAGTGATACCCGGGGTAAACCTACGATCTCCCATCCACTCATCAAGATTCCTCTTGAAGAGAGTCAATGAGGGACTCTGCCTAACCTGGACTGGGATTTTATTCCATAGTGAAGGGAGCCTCTGGGTTATGAATCTGTCCCTCCAGCATGTCCTATTTATTTCAGTGCTGAGGTTCAAGTCTCTCGAGCGCGTAGCTCGATGGGATTTGGATTTTCTGAGGTGCAGCATGTCCATTAATTCCGGGTTGGACATGGCTTTATACGTCAGCACAGATCGCCTCTGAGCAGGCGGTATGCCACTCAGTAGAGCTAGAGTTTCTTTAACCGGGCAGCATATGGCATCTGTTTGAGTCCTTTGATACTCTTGGTGAGGTACTTTTGAGGTCTTTCCAGTTGCTGCAGGTGTCTGGTAAGGTACATCCCAAAAGGGGTATTGTACTCAATTATGGGCCTGATGAGGGATGAGTAAAGAGGCACGATGACCTCCCCTGATCTAGATGTGAATCCCTTTATGATTAGGTGGGCTATATAAAATGTTTTTCTAACCACTTTGGCCACGTGGTTGTCAAATGAGAGATTGCTATCAACTTGGGTCCCCAGGTCCCTAATTACTTCTTCTGTACTTAATGGATTACCACCTATGTGGTAATTTGTGGGCACTTTGTTTTTGCCAAAGGAGATGAATATACACTTTTTGGCGTTTAGCTTGAGGCCATGGCTCTGGCACCAGTTGTCTGTTTCTATGAGGCCCTTTTGGAGAATGCTTGTGTCAGCTGGAGAGTCGATTATGGCACCCAGTTTGCAGTCATCTGCGAACTTGGTCAGCCACAGTCCTTCCGTGTTGGCCTGTACCGCCGAGAAATATATACCGAACAAGAGAGGTCCCAGGACTGAGCCTTGTGGGACGCCGCTTGTAACTGGTTTGGAGTCTGACATGGCTCCAGCAATTCTAACCATGTGGGTTCTGTCCTTGAGCCAGTTTGCAACCCATCTAGTGACATAGGGGTTTATATTTAAGCTGGTGAGCTTATCTATAATGCCCGAGTGGGGTATTGTATCGAAGGCTTTTGCGAGGTTCAGGTAGGCTGTGTGGACCACCTTCCCCTCGTCAATGGCCTTGGTGACTGTTTCAAAGAAATTGACCAGGTTTAAGAGGCAGTATCTGCCCTTAACAAAGCCGAACTGGGTAGGATTCAGTGTCTGTAGGTCCCCAATATCTTTATTTATGAGGTCCATGATGATCCTTTCCATAGCTTTGCAGACCAAGCTAGTCAGGGCTTATGGGACAATAGTTTCCAGGATCCGTTGAGGCACCACTTTTGTGGAGAGGGACCACTGTTGCTGTACGCCACTCTTTGGGTACATATCCTGTAGTAAGGCTGAGATTGAACAGTAGTTTTATGTTTGGGTTTAGCTCTTCTTGGAGTTCATGTAGGACGCAGCCCGGGACACCATCTGGTCCCATTGATGCTGTGTTTTTTGCTTTGGAGAGGGCAGCTCTTACCTGAGCATCTGAGATGTCATGGGGGCAGCAGTCTGCTGGGATAAATATTTGCCCTTTTGGTGGGGGGGGGGGGAGTTTGCGCTGAACCTGTCAGCTAGGATGTTGGCAATGTCTGTGGGTTTGGTGTATTTTTTGTTATTTTGGACTAAATCTGAGCATATCTGGGAATTCCCACCCAGGTTCCTAACATAACTAAATTAAGCCTTGTGATTATCCTTAGTGTCCTGTGCAATTTTTCTCTCGAAACTGGCCTTAGATGATTTTATGAGTGCCCGTAGGTTTTTGCCAATACTGATCAGAGATGCCTTCCCTTTTTGGGATTTTGCTCTATCATGTAGTAGCTTCCTCCTTCTATTGTATAGTTTGTTTATGGCTGGGATCCACCAGACAGGACGTCTGCCTTTGGAGGATTTGGTCTTGGTTTTATTTGGGATTGCATGATCCATGCATTCCTGAAGGTGTTCATAGAATGCATTTATAAAGGATTCTGCAGTCTGGGCCATATTTTCCACAGGCTCTTAGAGGATCTTGGAATCCTCTGGGAAGTTTATGACACCATCAAGTTTGCAGTTGTGTGCAGACTTGTTCTGCCATAATCCCTTAACATTTGCTTTGACCTCTGAGAAGAAAATGCCAAAGAGAAGTGGCCTAAGGTCTAAATCTTGCATTACACTGCTAGTGACCATTCTGTTGGAGGTGGTAGAGCTGTCCATCATAATTTCCCATGTTCTTTTTAAGAACCAGTTTGCTGTCCTTCGGGTGAGTTCATGAGTTATGATGCTTGAATGTAGGATGGTGTTGAACACCTTTGTGAGTGCTTTCATTTAATAAAGCATTAAACTTTATCAGTCTGATGAAATGTAATACGTTGTTAAATGAAAGCACTTACCAGTTATTTTATCAGTGTTTTTATCGCTTAATAAAAGGATTTTATTGTTCCTCTGCTTCCTTCGATCATTCTGTGAATACTGTTGGAGTGTGTCTGGGAGACTAGTTCACTAATTAATTTTTTTATTCAGTTTTTGTGCTTGTTTTCACTTTTGGTGGGTCAAAAAAATGTACTTCCATACCATTCAACATGGCCCCTACTGATTACCACATCAATGCCAACCTCCTAAGCACACAACCTGTGGTGAGAGACCTGGGTACTCAGGTTAGCAACAATCTCACATTCGACCATCATGTAGCAGCAGTGGTCAGAAAAGCCTTTTACTTGGTTCATCTCATAAGTAAAGGGATTGCATCCAGAAAAAAAGAGGTTATTACTTCTCTGTACTCCTCCCTCATTAGGCCAATAATTGAGTTTTGTGTCTTTCGGCTTTTCCCGGTTAGGGGTCGCCACAGCGGAACTCCGGTCCGCTAATGAATGGCAGTTGATTTTTACGTACCGGCTTGCCAGGCCTGAAGCACAACCTTCAACGAAGGTACACCCATTCACGCATGTCTCCACACAGAAGACGCTCTATCTGAGAATCAAACCGGGCTGCGTCTTACTGTGAGGCGACAACGCTACCGCAGCACCACCACTGCAAGTCTAGGCCAATAATTGAGTATAACACCCAATTTGGTATGTACCTCTCCAAATACCTGCATCAACTGCAAAGGCCACAGAAATACTTCACAAAGAGAATCCATATCCTCAAACCCCTGTCCTATGTGGACAGACTGAAATCATTATCACTCTACTCTGTATCATACAGATTGCTCAGAGGTGATTTGTGTCTCACCTACAAGGCAATATCACAGCCTGCCCACTTGAGATGCACCGTATCCATAAGTCTAACTCTTTGTGCATTACCTGCCAGAAAGGCCTAAATCTAGTATGCAACATCAACAAAACCTGCTGGAGAGATAGGTTTGTCTCCCAAAAGCTGCCCTGTCTCTGGAGTAGACTTCCCATGCACGTCAAATGGAGTACCTCACTGACCCTCTTCAAATGCAGCCTTGATGAGTGGATAGGAAAGCACACATTTATCCCAGGGATTCCACCTGTGGCCCTCACTGACAGGGGTGACAGGCGCTGACTGAGATTTCTTTTTTGGGGATAAACTCTTTGCTAGACTTGTAAGGGCCCCAGGGACAATACCCTAGTAACCTCCTTTGATCCTGCGATCCTATGATGCTTTGCTTATTCTATCACTACAAACAAAGAAGTCATACTAATCCCAGCCTGCCTCCTGAGAAGGAGTGTTATCTCAGATATTGTTGAGTTCATTATACTAGCTCTGTTCATCTCTTGGTGGATACCTTGGATGGAACCTAACTATAGTCGCTACAAGCAACAGCAAGCCAAGCTGCACAAAAGCCCTGAAGTGGTTCTTACTAAATGTGCATCTGCCCAGTCAGTGAAGTCCCATACAAAATGCACAGTCACAGGCCAGTAGGAAACAATGCTCCTCGGGTCCTTCTCTTACCAGGAGCAAAGCGATAGCATTAATCCCAAACTAGCAAAGGAGCAATTTTCAAGCTTTTTAGTGACGGGCAATTTCTATAAAGGCTAGGAAATAATGTTCCTCTGCCCCTTCCCTCACTAGGAGCAAACAGAAGTACCATTCCCAAGATTTTTCTTAAAAATCATTTCTGAGTCTCTTCGTCAATTGGTGATCTAGTCTCAGATTTGAAAAGCAAGATGGAAAAAAAATGTAGTAATCCTGTGAATATTGCAGTGTATACACCATGACATAGATTATATGAAGTAGAGGCTAAAAGCTAAGGAGAGGGCTTTCTCAGTTTGACCTTTCAGTGCTCATTAGAATGAGCAAGTGAGATTGAATCTTTTAGGAGCTTCCAAGTTAAATTTACAGTAAGGGTGGGCAGCTCAAAAGCCATGAAAAACAATTCCACACCAGCAGTTGTCTCAAAGTACTTGCAGTTATGTACTAATTCAGCTAAATACCCATGATAAGAAATTCTATATCGCAGCTCCTCCCACAAGTTAGGTTTAATTCCTTTTCAATCAGTGAATGGAAAATGATTTTTAACTATCCCTAGTCAAGACATTTTAACCCCACCCAAAAAATGTAAGATGAAACAAATTAAAAAAAAAACAATTGTAATATAATAAGAGGAAAAAATGTAAGTAAAACTCCAAGAAAAAAAAAAATTAAAATGAACACAATTTAAAATAAAACAAATTGTAATATAATAAGTGCAAAATTAAAAATAAAGAATAAATAAATAAATAAAGTATCCAAACTTTAAATGAAAAAATCCATTCCAAATTCCAGCTAAATACCCTAAATAAGAAAGCCTACTTCTCAGCTGCTCCCACTAATTAGCTAGATTTAATTCATTTTCATTAAGTGAATGGAAAAGGATTTTTTTCTAACTGACCTTAGCCAGTGACTTTTAAAACTCCAAGAAAAAAAAAAAAACTTTTAAGATGAAACAAAATTTAAAGTAAAAAAATGTAATATAATAAGAGACAAAATGAAAAATAATGGAAGTATCTAAACGTTACATGAGGAAATCTGATATGAAATTTAATGCAGTAAGACACTAGTAGTATTATTATGGTCTTATACCTGTGATATTTAGTGATTTATTTATTTAATTAATCAGTTTCTTAATTCATTTTAAGTCCATTGTTAATAAGGGTAGCAGACTGATGTCAGAGGACCGTTTTCATGCTTAACCTGGGATGGTAGGGAGACGGAGGATAACAGTTTGCATTTTAAGTAGACTTGACAGACAGATGGACAGTGCAGTGGTGCAGCAGTAGTATTGTCACTTCATAGCAAGAGGTTCTCCAGTTTGATTCTCAGATGGATTGCCTTCTGTGCAGAGTCTGCATGTCCTCCCTGCATTCGTGTGGGTTTCCTCTAGGTGCTTGGTTTCTGCTCACAGTCAAAGACATGTATCTGGAGCATTTCTCCCCAGGCCTCCACTGAAAATTGGCTATGTTCCAAGTCGGATTTTCCTGTTAACAAATGTAAAATAAATAACTAATAAAAATAAATATAGCGTTATCAGTAACAGGAGCTCTGATGATTTTTAGAGGTTGTTCTATATACCCTAATTTATTTATTTTGTCATGTCTTATTCAAAACCTATACACTTGAATGGTTTGTTTGGTTTGTATTAGTATTTGTCCAGATTCATTAGACAGTTTAAAAGCCTTACCTTTCTGATGAGGTAGCTTTATTGAAAGTAATACAATTTTCCTCAGTATGAGGGGTTTTTTTTGGAGTTCTAGTTACATAAAGGTATAAAGGTGCCAAAGTACAATCTCACTGAAGTAGGAAGCTTGAAGGGCCAGTGCTCCCAGTGCAAGTGTTTCAACTCTGAGGTTCTAGAACATTATCACAAATGAAAAAGCCAGCTTTGCAGAACAAAAAAATGAATGCTTTCTTTCCCATAACAATGTGCAATCCCAGTAACTATTTAGTTAGAATATTTATGCAGTGTGGAGCTGGAGCTTAGTCAACAACTCTGGGAGTTTTGAATGCCTGTCCTATTAAGAAATTAAAGTAGATGAATTGAAGTTAAACAACAAATAGCCTTATGTATATATGTTGTCGTTGTCTAAAAACAGCACTATGGGGATGGAGAAAGTTTTAGCAAATATCTGAAAGCCTAAGATACAGACAATCCTTTATGAATCAGTGTGCTCAGTCAGCTATATGCTTCTAAGCTGACAAATATTGCACCCCTTTCAAATGACACCAAGGACTAAGTCAGTTATTAAAGTTATTATCTTTTGCTCATATTGCAGCATCATCCCTGGAGAAGGTAGAATCTTGCTCAGTGCCAGGCTCATTCCATCCTTGAATATGGAGTCTCTCTTCATACAGTTCAGTGAGGCATGTCTCAGGTTATTTACAACTTCATGTATTATGATAAAGCTGTACTGGTACTTGTGGCTCACTGACATCATCAGTGTGTGCATGATCTGGTGCCTCCTGGATCCTGATAAGCAGCTGACCATGACCCGCTCCTTGCTCAGTTTAGTGAGTGGCACAACCGTGCCGTACAATGGAATTACCTCTGATTAGATTATTAGTCTTTGTGAAGATTTGCCTCATGGGCTTATGAATTAAGATACCATGCACTGAAGCTTTGTCTTTCATGGTGGATGTTGCTTCAGTAGAATATTTCTGAGTTTGCAGAGGAACCCTATTGTTAAGTTGTATTTAGGAGGTCTTTGAGGTGTGACTAGATTACTTTTTAAAGCCACAGAATATGTGAGTCTGTGTGCTTAGCTTTAGACTTCAGCCTGAGTGATGGGTAGAAAATGGTGTTGCGAGTTTCTGACAACTTGTTTTGTAATTGTAGTGGCTATATGTAAGAGCCTTACCTCCAGTGACAATGTATAATTACATCTCAAACACCGTATCTGACTATATAAGACTTAGGTGGCTGGGTGGAACTCGGGGACAATCGCTACATTGTCTCAGGATGTCCATTTCCACAAAGACAGGTGCAGAGACAGGAGGAAAGTGCTTATCCATGACTTCAGAGGGATTACACAGGGAGTTGTGTACCAAGGGGCCTAGAAAAGGTTTACCTGGGCCCTATTTATTTTAAACTATAATGTTTAAGATAAAACTGTTGGAACAATGCTTCTCTGTGTATAAAAGACACAGCAACAGGGCGATATAGAGATTCACAGCAGGTTTGTTTGGGGGCTATCTGCCTAAGATCTAATTATTAGTGTGATCTCAAAGAGCACTGCACCTCTATGCATAAACCAAGTGCTAATCATGCAACCAGTTTCTCAGGCATTATCAGAAGTGTTTTTTTTTTTTTTTGAAGAGAAATTTGGATTTTAAGAGCAAGTATCTATGCAGAGCAATGCTAACCACCACTACATGATGAGAAGTAGGCACAGAAAATCAGCAATCAAGCAAAAACAGCCCCCTGCCCAATCACAACAAAGCACTCTACAGACCTAACCTTTCTAAATGCAAAATCACGAAAAAGGAGTGACTGAACATTATCATGTCATAGTTGCCTTTGGCACTAAGACTATTTTCTCATATTCCACAGTTCTGATTCTGACTATTTCTAAAGAACAGTTGGGTTTATATATTGTATGCTCTAATTCCACAGATTTTCAAAACATCTTCCACATTAAAATGCAGGCAGGGTTTTTAAGATTACTGTCTCCCTCTAGGACTGTAATAGGTTTCACTGCAATTCAGGGGAAAGTAGACTGTCAAAAAATAATTTATATAAAAGTAATAGGCAGACAATATAGCCTTATAATTCAAAGTTGCACTTATATTTTCCCGTTATGTTGATATTTCGCTTGTATTCTTTTTTCTTCCACATATTCAGTGGTTTAACCCAGTAGAAAACATTGGTTCTCTATAAAGTATCGCCAGGCACTCCATACATTTATTACTATACCATCTGGGTGATGGTAAATAGTAACATACCTGAACTAGTTCTGGAAAATATAATGCAGATATGCACAAACAATGTTACTGCTGCATACATTTTTGTCTTGTCAGTTGTGCTCTGCTACAAAACCAGGAATAATGTATACTGCTTCAGTGTATGACAGCAGTCTTTCTGCTTGGCAACAATGCATCTTTTTTTTTTTTTTCAGATAATCCTTTATGTGTCATCTGAAGTACATAACAGCAGCCTTGAGCAGACCTTTATGAAAAACAAACCAATAAATAAATAAATCAAAAGCATTAGAAATAGTGCCTCTTATCTCAAACCCTTGTGCAATTTCATTGAATCTCTTCTACCATAAAGCTTATATCCATGGGCTAATATACCGTCACATAAAAACGTCTTATAGGGCTTCAGAAACAAAATTCTTAAAAAAGTAAATTGTGAAGGTTTATATGTGCACTTGACTTCAAAGAAGTATATAACTATACAGTCCAATGCTACCATGGCATTAAACTGTCATCTGACATGTTTTTATGAAAGATATTTGCGTAGAACCCCAACGACAAAATAAGCACATTGAAAACTGGATAAAAATCAATCACTCAAGTTTATTAAACCCGTAAAATATTTCAGGACACACAAAGGTAAACCCACAATACAGTCTGCAAGTGGTTTGAATAGAAAGGCACACATAGCATATAGATACATAAACAACATTAAACATTGAACATTTAGCAAACTGCTGATAATTATAACATTTGCATCTTTCAATGTATATACTGACAATGACTGCAGTGACCATATTTCTGCTTGCCTTTATGTAATCACATATCACATATGGCTTTGCAGGTAGGCACTAAATTAGTGACTTCTCTTTTCTATAAGTAATAGCAGAGGCATCCCCAGCATATCTAAAAGTAGCTGGATCAGAAGTAATAATACTTAATTTTTTAATCACAATATTATGTATACAAGAGGCATCCTTAGTAAACTCTGTGATGGAATGAATTTGCTGACATTTTGATTCTGTAGCTGTACTGACATATTGAAGCATTTTCCTGCAAACATTAATAACCTCTTTACAAGATGCTAGAACACCTGCATGATTATGTCTCTGATGAATAAATCTCTCACATAATTTAGAAGACTATTCAGTGCAACCTGAATATGCAAAATTATTTTTTCTAAAACATTTAAACCAAATTTTAGGAATGCCAAACATCATAAACAAGTATATTCAGTTATTTCTAATGTGCTTGATAAGAAATAGGTAACAGCTGGTCATTTCAAATCAATCCATGTATACTTTGTATTGTAAGCTAACAGCTGAAATCCTGATTTTATTTTATTTTTTTTGTTCTATTTTGAAGTGTGAATAGTGACAATATGTTGTCAAATATAGATCACCCAGCCCCACAATAAACACTAATGAAAAAAGGAAATTGTAATTCTAACCATTTATTGTAATAACACACATCACTTAACCATTTGATTGTGAACATTGCCATTCAAATAAGAAACTGCAAATTGTAACATTTGATAACAACATTTTATATTAGCATTAATATCAGCATTTTATACCAACATTTCTATATTTTAGTTGATGCTGGTTGGTGTACCACCTCCTGTTCTGGCCAATGTTTTCGCACAGTGCCCCCTCAGTTCAAGAGTTACTCCTGCCCTACAGAGACTTTATTCTCTTTTCGTAATCCAGCAAATATATAAGATTTGGACAAGGAAAGGGGATGAAAGGATGGAACCAGGAGCCACAAGTGCTTTAGCCTGCCAGCTTGAACTCTTGCTGTACCTCTCCACCTTTCCAAATGTAATTTTAACGACTTACTAATATAGGTAGTCAAGGCTGCAATATCCTTTTCTGCATGTACAATACTTGCTGCAAATTAAATAGATCACAACTGATTTCACTCAAATGGATGCCGTCTAAACAATAGAAATCTGGGTGAAGTTTATTCAGTTCTGCTTGGTCAATTACAGAAAATCCCAATTTTTTTTTTGAAGCGTTCCATATTCTGCGTTTTAAAAAACAACACATGATTTCAATTGCTGGTGGCTTTCTAGCTGTAGTCCATGAGAGTTCTGGTAAAATGACAGACCATAATAATAACTGGTGTAGTATGTATAGATCAGATGAAATATTGCTAAGAAGAGTGCTCTTGGGGATATAAACTAAGTCATTGCCTCCCAAGTGGATTATTAGTGCATCTGGTACCCTCTTGTTGTTGAACCAGTTCTCCAAATACAGTCATAGGAGCCAGGATAATCTCAGTTAGACTAACCATTCAACCAAAGTGAAGGGTCAAGACCAAGATGTTTCCTATTTACTCTTATTGACACTCTAAGGGCCATTCTGTGAATGAAGTAGTGAACAATGAGCAGTAGTGACTATGGACCTGAAAGGAATATACAATGATTATTTTCTGTGTGTATTTTAAAAAGGCATTTGATTTCCATTTACCATTGTGCTTTAATATATCAATTGACTCCCCTCCCTGGCCTAGTCTGAAGGTCTCCCTCTCGTGAAAGAATGGGTATTGTAACCTTCTGTTGAAATGTCGTGACTGAATAGGGATTTCCTGATCATATTATTGACTTCAAAAGGTGACAATTGCTGTCCATTAGAATGTTGAAGTATCAGTTGGTGGGCCTGAACATTACCTAGTGGTTTAATAACTGTAAATGCCCAGTGTACCGGGCACAAGGCTAATGCTTTTTTTCTTTCCATATATAAGTAAATATGTTGGCCATTACCTTCCTGAGCTGTCTGATTTATTTAGCCAAATCAAGATGTTGCAGGTAGCAACCACTACATCTGACCAGTAAAAGGAATATAATAATTCATTGAACCTGAAGGCTCAGCGTACTTCAATGTGAATAAAGTTGCCCCCAAGTACTAGTGAGGGGAAATCATTGACTGCTTCTCTTATACCTTTTACCAATAATGGTAACAGCTGGGCTTCTAACAGTTTCCTAGAGTCTCTTGGGCTAGCATTCATGCAGCTCCAGTCTTTTATTAATTGGTTGATGACAATGTTATGAGTGGTTTTCCAAATCCAAACATTTGACTAACCATCTTAAGACTGTGATTTGGAAATGGAGGGAGACAAGTGAGTCTTTCTTTAAACACCTGTTTAAAATATAATGCATTACTAAGTCCAAGGAACATCATCTGCCCACAGCCAGCTGACACAAATTGAAACTTTTGAATTTCTCCAAAGCTGTAGCATAAGCTCTTCAGTTGTTTTGAGTCCAATAGTTGCCTTACACAGCTGCATCATTCTTATCCTAATAGCCATATTTCTGGTGGAACCTGCATAGGAAGGTGGCAAGCTTTTGGAGCCAGCATCTGATACCTGGAAAGTTGGAGAAAAGAAAAACTATCAGCTACTGATTTCTTGGAAACTGGTACATACATATCAGAAAAAGTAAGACCGGCTTTTAAACTGTGGAGAAAAAGTTGCCTCAAAACTGACTTTATTCGGAGGGCTCTTGATGTCCTACTTTCAAGAATGTGAACAACTGCTAAGTTATCTGAATTGACATGACCTTTTGTTTCTAAGGTCAGTTTGCCAGATGTATGCAGATACCCAATTAGGCAGCAGCACATCTAGATAAGTGATGTCCACCTAACTGGCCTCTCTGTGAATCCAGCCAGTTGACATCAAACCATTTACTTCCCATACAGCCACACATTCCTTTACAGATCGCAGTGGTGTAGCGGTTAGCATTGTCGCCTCACAGCAAGAGGTTCTCCCATTCGATTCTTGGCTGGAGCACCTTCTGTGTGGAGTCTGCATGTCCTCCCTGCAGTTGAGTGATGTTTAAGGACATGCAGGTAGGTATGTGCGTGAATGGGTGTGCCTTCTTTAAAGGTTGGGCTGGCCACTTAGCACTGTAAAAATCCAGTGCCAGTCATTAGCGGACTGGAGTTCTGCTGTGGTGACCCCTAACTGGGAAAAGCTGAAAGACAATCAACATCAACAGTGACATATTCCTTTGCTGGCTGCTGCATCAGTGAAAAGATGAAGTAATTCTAAAGAAACCCAGTCTGTTTGACATAGCGAGACCCCATTAAACTGGCTTAAGAAAGTTTTCAAGTCTTCTTTGATTCTTTTTTGGAGTGTGATGTTTTTTCTTACCTCCTCTTAATTAAGTTGGTTAGTGATCTTATAAACAATCTACAAGGTTGACTCGATCTACATGCAATGTTGAGGGAAGCTAGTAGCGGCAAATCTGCCTTTCTCTTACATTTGGTCCACTTAAGAAGACCTCAAGGTTCTCCCTCTACCAGCTTATTTTTTCCTCTGGGAGCTTAATTGATTGCTTGGCTGCATCTATTTTTAACCCCAGAAATGTGATTCACTGAGAGGGACCTGCTATCTTATCTTCAGCTATGAGGGCCCAGTGTTATTACATAGCTCAGTAAAGGTGTTTATGCCTGACCTGGTGTACAGCTTGCCTTCATCTATGATTAAAAAAAAATCACCAAAATAAGGTAACACCTTTTATCTCATGGCCCTTTCCTGCCAAAACCATTGTAAAGCTGTGGTAAATGATTCAAAGATTGCACAAGTGGCAGAACATCAGATTGGTGTGTCTAAGTTCATTAAATTATTTGACTATCTGAGTGACTTGATCTGACATAGCATATTTCATCCTTTGTATGTTCCTTAGCAATAAAATCATTTATTGAGAACCATGCTGCATAAGAGAGGTGGTAAATACATTCTCCTGTTTTCTTTTTATGGATTAAATCTATATGGACATTGTGAAATGTTTCCAGGGGTGGGCTGGGGGTGTCAAAAATGGACAAATTATTTTGCCTGCCTGCAATTCTTTATTGATTATTATTGTTATTTATTTATTTATTTATTTTATAATTTGTTCCTCACTAATGCTGGATTTCATTTTTTTACTAATTCGTTGTTATAAGGGGTGGTGGGTTTCATTGAAAACACTAGGATGAATTCCTGTGCCAGCACGGACTGAATTGCAGTCTGGATAAGCTTCCAGTTCTTGAGCTAATGTTTTTGTTTTAATGTGAGAATGCGATGCCCCGGTGCTGTGTGCCCCACGTATAAGAAAAAAACCTGAGGCTCCAGAAGGAGCCCCTTCCACAAATGGATGATTGGATGCTGTTGGCTTTCATTAGGCTATTGTGTCATTCTTGAGAGCTGTTGCCATTCACTTAGCTTGGTTCAATATTTGCTGGCAAATTAAATTCTGGACGTGGTTTTCTGCAGTGGGGACATAAATGAGTAAAATAACAGGCAGACCAAAAGCATCTGCCACTGTTGAATGCCCAGCATGCTTTGCTGTCTTTTGTTTCCTGATTATTTCCTGCATGACTTAAATTGTTTGTTTCTAGCATTGTGCTCAACCAACTATTTGGGTGTCTTTCATCTCATTTAATGTCTTTATTGACTGCTTTTAATTTCCTTAATCTCTGATCATAACCTAACCATGCTACTTCCCCCTGCACATGGTGTGCCTCCCTGATTGTCACAAGATAAGACATTAAGGGTACTTAGGGACAAAGCAATATGCAAGTCATTCTGTATGATAACAGCTGCATATAGTAAAAAGCCTGCCACCTAGAGGTCCCACATCTTAGTGCACTGTTTATTACTTGCTGCTGTACCTAAAGCTGCCAGTGCCGCTATTAAGTCTACAGATCCA